>NW_028248702.1:0-200321 GCF_964263255.1 Lissotriton vulgaris
ATATTAGAATGCATGCTTTTCATTTTTCAATGAAGTAATTCTAATGGTTGACAAAAGATCATTAAAAGGAACATTTCACAGGAAAAGCTGGTATACAGAGAAGTCAAAACCCCTTGCTGAGATCATTAGAGGAAGAGAAACCTGGAAAGGGGCGACCACTCGGTCCCCCCGAACGTATGGCGGAGTGCCTCGATCCCCCCGGGAAGCCATTTTTGGGCGGGAGGCGCGTCTCGGCTGGTATGCCCGAAGCGGCGTAGCCGGGGCGCGCTTTTTCCCGCCCTAGAGTGGGCTGGCCTAGACACCGACGCAGCCAGCCACGCCCTCGGGGCGGGCAGGGGCGGGTTTTCGCCCGCCCTGAAGACGGATAAAAAGAGACGCAAGACCAGAAGACGTCCTCTTGTTCTTGTGCTCCGAAGCTGCATCTCCTCGCTACACGTGAGCTCGGGACGGAACGAAGAGCCAATTTTGAGCGTTTTGATCTTTTTCTTTGTCTTTTAGATACTTCCTCGGAGATATGCCCAAGAAAGGCGCAAAGAAAATGACGACCGACCAGATGGTGCGGGCCCTTTGCAAAGAGGTGTCCGACATAAAGAAACGGTTGGCGGAGCGAGACGGGGAGGAGGGTTCGGGCCTTGCGCCGGCTGGAGGGAGACCTAAGAGGCCGAGAAGGGTTCCAGCCGGTGGAGACGTCCCGGTTCCCTCTGCCCCGCTCGAGGCGCCGACCCCAGTACCGATGGAGGGGAATCCAATCCCCGTTGTCGTCACCCCGACTTCCAAGGAAGACATGCCCCCCGAGCTGGCAGCACAGCTAGCAGCATGGTTGGGGGATAGTAGTGATGGCGCCACGGCTGCCGAGGCACAGGCGCTGATAAAAGGGCTTCGTGAGAAGAGAGATGCAGCTAAAGTGACTGCGCCGTTGGCGGGAATAGACAAGCCGCAAGCGGCAGATGCTGCGTCCGGTTCAGGTAAGCGGCCATTGCCGATTGCAAGGGACGAGTCAGCACCCTCTCGTAGAGAGAGATTGGGACAACATGTGCCTTTAGCTATAAAGGAAAAGATCTGGGCGGGGGAGTACGTGAATATTTTCTCCTTGCTTGTTGATCATTATGAGGTGGAGCATGTTAAAAGTCAGAAGGACCTAATGCATCCGAGTGTTTGGCGCGCAAAAATGGCCGCCTTTAAGGTAAATGAGAATATTGGCAACTGGGGCAATGCGTGGGGTATTTTTACATCGATTTTGGGGGAACGTAGGCCCGAGTTGCTTCCAGAGTTTCCCATTTATCAATCACGAATAATGGGTTACTCGACAGCATATCAAGGTAACCATTGGTTTTGTTATGACAATCTGTTCAGGAAAGAAAAGGAGCATAACAAGAGTTTGACTTGGGATTGTTACGATTCTGTAACATGGGATAAAATGAAAGAATCGGGGATGTTAAGAATGCCATTGGTTGGGAGCACTGTTGTTGATTACTCCCGCCAAAATGGGGGGACGCCCTTTCGACCAAGTACGAGCACCGACGATCAGTCGAGGCCCGCAGGCAATACAGGAAGAAAGGGTTTCTGTTTTAACTTCAACAAAGGGAAATGTACCAGGCCTCCGGGATTGTGTAAATTCAAACATGAGTGTAGTACGTGTGGGTCGTCCCATCCTGAGTCATCGTGCAGAGCCAGAACGGGTGAGAATGGGGGTAAGGGAGGCGCCAAACAGGTCTAATCTAGTCCGAGGGGCGCCTTTACCAACCCCGATTGATACCTTGGCAATGATTCCCTGGCTCAGCGAATACCCGGATCGTACTTCTGCCGGGGTGCTGCGGAACGGTTTTACACATGGTTTCCGCATCCCGGTGGGGGACTTTCAGGGTGTAGGGATGTGCAAAAATCAGCTTTCCGTTTTACAACATACAATTGTAGTGCAAGAGAAAATTCAGAAAGAGGTTAGCCGGGGACGGGTCGCGGGCCCGTTTAGTGTACCCCCGGTGCCGGATTTTGTTTGTTCTCCGTTAGGGGTGGTCCCCAAGAAGGACCCAGGTGAGTTTCGCTTGATCCATAATCTGTCTGCTCCGCATGGTCTTTCGGTGAACGAAGCAATCGATCCAGAAGTTTGTTCGGTGCGCTACGCATCGTTTGATGAGGCAGTAGCCATCTTGAATCGCCTGGGGCCCGGGACGTTGATGGCGAAGTCAGATATCGAGTCAGCGTTCCGGTTGCTCCCGGTACACCCAGACGATCAACGTCTTCTGGGATTCGGGTTCCAGGGGTCATTTTACATGGATAAGTGTATGCCAATGGGATGCTCTATATCATGTGCTTATTTTGAGCAATTCAGTACTTTCCTGCAATGGGTGTTCACTAAGAAAACGGGTTTCCGAAATGTAATGCATTACCTTGACGATTTTTTGTTCCTTGGCCCCGCCGGAAATCCCGAATGTGCCCAGGCCTTAGCTGAATTCTGTGTGTTGATGGGTCATTTTGGCGTGCCATTGGCACCAGGTAAAACTATGGGTCCCACGACTTGCCTCGAGTTTTTGGGGATCGAGTTGGACTCAAGGGAGGGGTGTTTCCGTTTACCAGCTAGCAAAGTGTTGAAATTTAGGGCAGCCCTCCAAGTATGTTTAAATGCATCTAAGGTTACACTGCATCAGTTGCAACAATTAGTTGGAAAGTTGAATTTTGCCTTGAGGGTGATCCCAATGGCTCGCCCCTTTTCCCGCTCAATTGCCCAGGCGATGGTTGGCCTAAAAGATGGTCATCATCGCACGAGGTTATCGGCCGAGGTCCGCCAGGACATGCGGATTTGGTTAGCATTTTTGGCGGACTTCAATGGCCGAGTCGTCTGGAACAAGCCAGCAGTGTCCTCCGAAGAGCTTGGGCTATGGACAGATTCAGCAGGAAGCATAGGCTTTGGCGCCATCTTCGGCACAAAATGGTCTGCACAAAAATGGCCCCTATGGTGGCACGAGAAAGGGCTGACGAGTAATATTGCTTTCCTTGAACTATTTCCCATTCTGGTGGCCCTGAGAACCTGGCCTGAAGGGTTCAGAGATCACTCTGTCGTGTTCTGGTCCGACAATATGACCGTGGTAGAATGCATCAATAGTCAGGCAGCCCGTTGTAAATTGATTTTGAGGCTGCTCAAGGAAATTGTCTTACTGTGTATGCAACTGAACGTGATATTCAGAGCAAAACATGTCCCAGGGGTGATGAATCAGGCTGCTGATGCACTGTCTCGTTTTCACATGCAGGCTTTCTCGGGTTTCCTTCCTTCAGCGGACCCAGAGCCGGCACCCTTCCCCGAAGCTCTCTGGTCTCTCGGTGCCCCGAACTTCGTCACCTCGTGGGAGAGAGTCTAGCACCCAGGACAAGGAAGGCATATGAAGGGGCGTTTCAGGCCTATTTAGCCTTTTTGGGGGCAGAGAGAGGGGGTCTTTGGGGTCAGGAAGAGTGGGTAGTACTTTTCCTGATGTCCTTACGTAGGGCTGGGAAATCGGTGGCTACGGCCCAAAGGCATCGTGCCGCCATTTCCTTTGTTGCCAGGGCCCATGGCATCCAGGACCCGACAGCGTCTTTTACAGTACAAAAGGCGCTGCGTGGTTGGCAACGCCTAGAGGGTCGCAGAGTAGACGTAAGACGACCGATAGGTCTAGATAGGTTGTCCCAGTTACTGGCCACACTCCCTAACACATGCTCGTCCTCTTTCGAGACCTGTTTGTTCCGGACTGCATTTACGCTAGCATTTCACGGGGCTATGAGAGTTAGTGAGCTGGTTGCAAGGAACAAACAGGATGTGGCGGGGGGCTTGTGCAGGGAACATGTTCAGATCAGGGGCGATGCGATGGTTGTCTCCTTTCTCAGGTCCAAGACCGACCAAGATGGGAAGGGGGACTGCACGATCATTCGCAGGATCCCCGGGTCATCCATGTGTCCGGTACAGTGCTTAGAAGATTACCTAGCACGAAGGGTGGCATCATGGGGGGGGACATTGTTGAGGCATGCAGACGCCACCCCGCTGACGAGGTTTCAGTTTCAGCGGGTGCTTGCAATGGCCATTGCCGCAGCGGGCTTGGACCCGGGCGAATTTGGGACCCATTCCTTTCGAATAGGGGCTGCCACTGAAGCTACAGCCAGGGGTCTTAATGTAGAACAAGTAAAACGTGTGGGGCGCTGGTCCTCCAATTGTTATAAGAGGTATGTGCGATTGCACATGTTGTGAAGCTGTAATCATGTACTCACGCTTCTTGTCTTTTGTTTGTTTTCAGTTGCGCAAGCCTACGCGGCAGGGCGGACTGTGCAGTCGACCCAACACCAGGCCAGCGGTCGCACATCACCGGCTGAGAGAAAGGAGGTGTGGGTCGTAGGCCACTCATACGTGAGACGGGCCGCAGACGTATTCAAAGCAGGTGACATGATTCACGTACCTGGGGAATACGGGTACAGAGTGTCCTTCTACGGAAGAGGCGGTCTCTGTATTGACCAGTTTCAAGCATTCTTTGAGGGTTTGTTAGAGCGGATGAGGTCACCGCCGTCCATAGTCATAGTGCATCTAGGGGGCAATGATTTGGCCACCACCGGTAGACGACTTCTCCTGGAGGCTATGCTTTCCACGGTAAGTTGGTTAGCAAGGAGAGTTCCGGGGTGTACAATTGCGTGGTCTCATATGATCCCACGAAAAGTGTGGCGGGGGGCTATCTCGATCCCTGCGTTGAATCATTCCGTTAAAAAATTGAATAACAAAGTGAGTAGGTTGTTCCGTTCCAAGACATTGCATTCGATCTCGCATAGTTGTATTAATGACGACAGTATGTATTTGGGGGATGGTGTGCATTTGTCGAGGGTTGGGAATGAGTTACTCATAGGAGACTTCTTAGCTTGGTTAAAATCGTTAAATCATGACCTCTAGGTAGGAGTTTTTTGTGGGGGGTCCGGATAGCCGGTCAACTATCCGGACCTGTGGCGGTAAGGTCATGATCGGTGAGCACTAATTGGTAGATCCCTATGAGTGGGCGTCACCCAACACGGATGGGAGCGCTCGGGAGAGGTGGCCATTGGCCCCTCAATGGGGAGGCGGTCCCGTCTAAGGGCGGGTCGCCGGAAGTAAAGGAAAGGCGGTCAAGGCCCCTTCCTTTGTAGGAGGGGTTACAGCCCCCTCCTGGGGAATTTCCCGGGGCCAGTGTCATCTGCGACGGCAGATGCGGTAAGTTGTGTGGGGTGGGGAGAGGTCAACGATACCTTCTAGATACCACACACAAGTGTTCGAACGACCTTTAAATGGCGTCGAGTCTTAAGTGCCCCCGTCAAGTCAAGGGAAATTGTTAGTAGTTGCACTTGAGGTAAGCCTCTGTGCTGTCGCACCTCCCAAGTGCGAGGGGTAAGTCTGGTTAGGGATCTTGACACCGGTTATGACCTTGCCGTTGGCCCTTAAACGTTAGGATGTACAATTTCAGTGTTCTTAGAGAATGTTTTTTGTAGGATGCTAGTTCGGCTAGGAGAACCTCTGTATTAGAGATTATGTTAAGGTTAGCCAAACATCGTAATGTGATAATGAAATTGTACATAACATGAAAACGTTTAATGTTTTAATTTTTTGTTTTAATAAATACGGCCGGGATGGTCACTCCATCCCACATCCAAAAACTTTAAGAACTGTTTCCGGTTTCCCTCCTTTTGGGGATTGTGTTGAGAGGGGGTGGCGGGTATCTCAGCCATATGGAAAGGGGCGACCACTCGGTCCCCCCGAACGTATGGCGGAGTGCCTCGATCCCCCCGGGAAGCCATTTTTGGGCGGGAGGCGCGTCTCGGCTGGTATGCCCGAAGCGGCGTAGCCGGGGCGCGCTTTTTCCCGCCCTAGAGTGGGCTGGCCTAGACACCGACGCAGCCAGCCACGCCCTCGGGGCGGGCAGGGGCGGGTTTTCGCCCGCCCTGAAGACGGATAAAAAGAGACGCAAGACCAGAAGACGTCCTCTTGTTCTTGTGCTCCGAAGCTGCACCTCCTCGCTACACGTGAGCTCGGGACGGAACGAAGAGCCAATTTTGACCCACCCACCAGCCCCTGAGGACAGCAAGTTGTTGTGCAATAAAGTGAATTTATAAGTTTGTTTTTTCCATTTCGTCTACAGGCTGTGACAGTATCAGTTTGTTGTTAATCATAATAAAGTATGGTGAATATCGTCTAGGTTGTTACGATTAAAATGATTTGATGTAGTGTTGCATTTTTAGCATGTTCTTTCGGTCGTAGCGACCAATGTTTTCATAGGTTTGAGTAAGAATTGTCGTATTTATTTTTGGTAGGCGGTAAGGTCATGATCGGTGAGCACTAATTGGTAGATCCCTATGAGTGGGCGTCACCCAACACGGATGGGAGCGCTCGGGAGAGGTGGCCATTGGCCCCTCAATGGGGAGGCGGTCCCGTCTAAGGGCGGGTCGCCGGAAGTAAAGGAAAGGCGGTCAAGGCCCCTTCCTTTGTAGGAGGGGTTACAGCCCCCTCCTGGGGAATTTCCCGGGGCCAGTGTCATCTGCGACGGCAGATGCGGTAAGTTGTGTGGGGTGGGGAGAGGTCAACGATACCTTCTAGATACCACACACAAGTGTTCGAACGACCTTTAAATGGCGTCGAGTCTTAAGTGCCCCCGTCAAGTCAAGGGAAATTGTTAGTAGTTGCACTTGAGGTAAGCCTCTGTGCTGTCGCCCCTCCCAAGTGGGAGGGGTAAGTCTGGTTAGGGATCTTGACACCGGTTATGACCTTGCCGTTGGCCCTTAAACGTTAGGATGTACAATTTCAGTGTTCTTAGAGAATGTTTTTTGTAGGATGCTAGTTCGGCTAGGAGAACCTCTGTATTAGAGATTATGTTAAGGTTAGCCAAACATCGTAATGTGATAATGAAATTGTACATAACATGAAAACGTTTAATGTTTTAATTTTTTGTTTTAATAAATACGGCCGGGATGGTCACTCCATCCCACATCCAAAAACTTTAAGAACTGTTTCCGGTTTCCCTCCTTTTGGGGATTGTGTTGAGAGGGGGTGGCGGGTATCTCAGCCATATTTAAAATAGATGCAGGCAGTGATTGCATGTAGAGGAATTAGGAATGGCACACAGAAAAGAATATACAATGAATTTCACTAATGGCATCAATTGAGCAACAATATAAAAAAGAGACACATATTTACAAGCCCTTTGCACAACTTTTAACATAGGCATTGATTGCTTGTACCAAAGTTAAAGGTTGCACAAGGGGTTTGTAAATATGCCCCTTTTTTTATATTGTATCTCAATTGATCCCATTACTGAAATCCATTTCATATTCTATTCTGTGTGCTATTCCTATCACTCTCCATGCATTGACTGCCTGTACCCATGTTAATGGTTGCGCAAGGGGCTTGTAAATATGCCCCTCTTTTTCTTATATTCTATCTCAATTGATGCCATTATTGAAATCCTTTACACATCTCTCACACCATTTCATATTCTTGTCTGTTTACGATTCCTATCCCTCTGCATGCATTTACTGCTTGCACCCATGTTAAAGATTGCGTAAGGGGCTTGTAAATATGCCTCTCTTTTTTATATTGTTTCTCAATTGATGCCATTAGTGAAATCAATTATGCATCTCCCACACAATTTCATATTGTTTTCTGTCTGCTTTTCCTATCCTGCATGCATTCACTGCCTGCACCCATGTTAAAGTTTGCACAAGGGGCTTGTAAATATGTCCATTTTTTATATTGTTTCTCAATTGATGTAATTAGGGAAATCCTCTTCTTATTTACAATCCCCTTGCGTCACCTTTAACAAAAAGAGGAGCATATTTAAAATCCCCTTGCGCCACCTTTAACAAAAATAGGAGCATATTTACTAGCCCCTTGCGTTACCTTTAACAAAAAGAGGAGCATATTTACAAGCCCCTTGCGTCACCTGTAACAAAAACAGGAGCATATTTACAAGCCCCTTGCGTCACCTTTAACAAAAATAGGAACATATTTACAAAACCCCTTGCGTCACCGTTAACAAAAGGAGGAGCATATTAACAAGCCCCTTGCGTCACCTGTAACAAAAACAGGAGCATATTTACAAGCCCCTTGCGTCACCTTTAACAAAAATAGGAACATATTTACAAAACTCCTTGCGTCACCGTTAACAAAAAGAGGAGCATATTAACAACCCCCTTTCATCACCTTTAACAAAAACAGGAGCATATTTACAAGCCCCATGCGCCACCTTTAACAAAAAAAGGAGCATATTTACAAGACCCATGCGCCACCTTTAAAAACAAGAGGAGCATATTTACAAGCCCCTTGCGTCACCTTTAACACAAAGAGGATCATATTTACAAGCCCCTTGCGTCACCTTTAACAAAAATAGGAGCATATTTACAAGCCCTTTGCATCACCTTTAACAAAAAAAGGAGCATATTTACAAGCCTCTTGCGTCACCTTTAACAAAAAATGGAGCATATTTACAAGCCCCTTGCGTCACCTTTAACAGAAATAGGAGCATATTTACAAACCCCTTGCACCACCTTTATCAAAGAGAGGAGCATATTTACAAGCCCCTTGCGTTACCTTTAACAAAAATAGGAGCATATTTACAAGCCCCATGCGTCACCTTAAACAAAAAGAGGAGCATATTTACAAACCCCTTTCGTCGCCTTCAACAAAAACAGGAGCATATTTACCAGCCGATTGCATCACCTTTAACAAAAACAGGAGCATATTTACAAGCCCCATGCGTACCTTTAACAAAAATAAGATCATTTTTACAAGACCAATGCGCCACCTTTAACAAAAATAGGACCATATTTAAAAGCCCCTTGCGTCATTTTTAACAAAAAGAGGAGCATATTTACAAGCCATTTGAGTTACCTTTAACAAAAAGAGGAGCATATTTACAAACCCATTGAGCCACCTTTAACAAAAAAAGGTGCATATTTGCAAACCCCATGCGTCACCTTTAACAAAAATAGGAGCATATTTACAAGCCCTTTACGTCACCTTTAACAAAAATAGGAGCATATTTACAAGCCCATTGCGTCACCTTTAACAAAAATAGGAGCATATTTACAATCCCCTTGCCTCACCTTTAACAAAAATAGGAGTATATTTACAAGCCCCTTGCGTCACTGTTAACAAAAAGAGGAGCATATTTATAAGCCCTTGCATCACCGTTAACAAAAACAGGAGCATACTTACAAGTCCCTTGCGTCACCTTTAACAAAAAGAGGAGTATATTTACAAGCCCCTTGCGTCACCGTTACCAAAAAGAGTTGCATATTTACAAGACCCATGCGCCACCGTTAACAAAAATAGGAGCATATTTACAAGCCTTTTGCCTCACCGTTAACAAAAACAGGAGCATACTTACAAGTCCCTTGCGTCACCTTTAACAAAAAGAGGAGCATATTTACAAACTCCTTGCACCACCTTTAACAAAAATAGGAGCATATTTACAAGCCCCTTGCGTTACCTTTAACAAAAAGAGGAGCATATTTACAAATTTGTCATCCACAGACTGATCAAAGAATTCAATCATGTCTTCGCCTCCAACATCAACTTGATTATTACAGATACTGTCAATTTCTGGTTCATTCACAATCTCAATATAGGTTGCAGAAAATTCATAAAAAATTAAAACACCTCCTCATTGTGGTGATCCATTTTATATTTACATTTTCTTGCTGTAACTTGGAGAGAAAAATAAATCACTCTACTTTATCGTTTTTAGAAATACTTAATATTAAACTAGCTTTATCAAGTCTTTAGTAATGAGGATAGTGCACTGCTGTTAGGTTAGTATAAAAAGACAAGGCAGCATTGGTATTTCAAAAATTACAGCAATGCAGTTACATTTACACGGTTCCCAATCTATCATGCAATCTCCATGTCTTTACATTTCAATAAGGCTTAAGGATATGAGTAAACTTACTATATAACAGAAAAATGTTGCACTCTATACTAGAAATCTCACTTCACTCAACAATTATTTGACCACTACATCATGAATTACATTTAAAAACGTTTAATTTCTCAAACAAATTTTATTTACTAAATATAAATTTATTTTTGGGAATTTTCGAAATTTAAATCATCGTCTAACATTGCATCATCAGCAATATCAACATTGAAAATCTCCCAAAAAGAATCCTTAAACTCAATGAACTCCAAAGCTTCCATTAAATCTGAATCCAAGGATTCATCATAGAAATCCTCCATGCCATCTCCTCCATCATAAAGTTCTCCTTCAAAATTACTCTCATCAACAGGAACATCAAAGACTGAGAGAAAAACAACAATATAAAGAGAAAAGAAAAAGGAGTAAGTGAAACAAAAGAATTTTTAGAAAAAGACAAAAAGGAAAAAGAACAGTGGTGGACAGAAAGGGACACAGTGAGAGAGAGAGAAAGACAGAAAGAGTAGTAAAACATTTTTCCTATTAACCTAAACTAAACAACATAGATCTCCTTACAAATTAACAACTCACCTTCTAGAAAACTGTTGAACAGTAAATACTGTGTCAATTTCACACAGAAATTCAACTCAAAAAAATCCCTCAGAAGTGTACCTCAGACACTACAATTACAAAATGGCAATGTTTCCCTCTCATTTCTCATACATATTCAGATACCCAGCCAATCATATTTCATCACACACAAAATCAAAACTAAAGTAACATTTTAATTGGTTCAAAATGTCAACACTTTCAAACTCACATATTCATCAACCTACACCCGCTGCTCTCTATCCATTACCATACTAACTCTCCACAAAACAAAAAAAAGAAAGAAAAAGTCACCACTAAATATAACACTTAACCAACATCTAAACACTCAAACTTGTCCGCGATCTTCGGGGTCCTTTTAGATACCCCATGACAAAACCTAGGGGGGTTAGGAATCTCTACCCTGCCCCCTTTTCAAGTACTAGCCTTCTGTTCACAGCTACCTTCAGCCACAAAAACAAGATGGCAGACAGCACTTCCTCATCTCGACTGACTGGAATGTTGACAGATGTCCAAAAGCTAATCAGAATTCTGCTGGCGAACGCTAAGGTCCGCGCTCAGTGTAAGGACCGTGCAAGGACCATGCATGAACAGTGCGCGGGCGGCTTCCCACCCATCGATATATAATTTGTGAAAATTCAATTTTCTCAACAACTACTGGAGCGATTTTCACCAAATATAAAAAAGGCACTACTGCATACCAGTCCCTACCATTTTGCCAAATTTGGTGTAACTCCATTCAGCCGTTCAGGCTGTAGCCGTGTCTAAAGTTTCCTATGGAAATTACCATGGGAAAAACACATTTTGGGACCCCCCTTTTTTCTCATCCCCCGCTTGATGAATCCCCCCGAAACTTTCAGGGAAGGAGCGGAGCAGAGCGAGGCAATTTTAAGGAAAATTACACACAGATTCCTCAATCTGCGTCAAAGTTATTCCCAACAGAATGTTGGGGATTTCCTATGGTAACTAGGTCCTAACTATATATACCTACTGGCTATCACCAGTAGGTAATATATATATATATATATATATATATATATATATATTCAATGAAAAAACCATAGGTTATAGACCATATATAGTTAGGAATTCGCATTTACAAAACCTTATTTTACTCGCATAAAACCATTGAAATTCCATATATAGTTAGTTGCGCTAACTATATATCGCGCACCCGCAATCCACTGCTGATGATGTCACATATTACATCATTCATGACATGGTCAGTGACATCACTGATGACATCACTGATGACATCTCAAATGACATCACTGATGACATCACTGATGACATCTCATTTGACATTACTGATCACATCACTGATGATATCATTCATGTGATAATACGATGAACCTCTTCAGACTCTAATATAACCTTAGATACAATCAGTGTAAACAGACACTCACAGACTGTCACTCATCCATGGAGTTACTCACACACCTAGTCAGTCATGCAAAGAATCAATCACACCTCCATTTCCTCAACTATACAGTTATACAAACTTTACTTATTCAAACATATACTAACACATATTTACTCTCTTATACAATCCCTGATACAAGTTCACAATGATCCATACAGCCACTCACACATTCACTGGCTCTTATGCACAGTTATTTATATATGTCAACTCTCACATGTACTGTGTTTTACATATGTACTTACTTTGACATGTAGCACTGAGATATCCATTCACTCACCAATACACTCATGCACACAGTCAACCGCCCATACAGCTGTTACCACATGCACTTTTGAAACCATACCTCTAGTGAATCAACTGCTCACACATCTATGCACAGAGTCATACACCTCCCAGCCACCCACACACACACTCAGTCTCCCATACAAATACTAAGGTAACCAATCAATAACCCATATAGTTACTCATATAGCTACTTATCAACACATGCAACAGTTTACAGAACAACAGACATAATGATGCACAAATTAAGACAGTTTAGTCACTAACCCATGCACTCAGTGAGACACATTTAATCACTCACTCATACAGTCAGTCATGCACCTACTAAATCCTTCATCCAGACACTTATACATCCACTCATTCTTCAATATGTAAGACATATTTTAACTTCACAGAAACATACAGTCACTGGATGTTGTCATCAGTGATGTCATTTGAGATGTCATCAGTGATGTCATCAGTGATGTCACTGACCATGTCATGAATGATGTAATATGTGACATCATCAGCAGTGGATTGCGGGTGCGCGATATATAGTTAGCGCAACTAACTATATATGGAATTTCAATGGTTTTATGCGAGTAAAATAAGGTTTTGTAAATGCGAATTCCTAACTATATATGGTCTATAACCTATGGTTTTTTCATTGAATTTCAATGGTTTTTTAAATGCAAATTTCTAACTATATATGGTCTATAACCTATGGTTTTTTCAGTGAATTTCATTGGTTTTTTAAAAGCTAACATCTGTAGCTGTAAAATGTATTATTCTTTAAATCCCAAAATATATTTAGATGTTTATTGATAATTTTTTTTTTAATATTTTTTTTCTTCGCTTCTAGTTCGCGAACCGGGAAGCTTTCCGTTAGCTCATCTTGATGCCGCGATCTAGTCCGCGAACCGGTCAACGTTACGTTAGCGGAACAGTGACGCGCCGCGGAAGCGCGACGTATCACGTTATCGCGTAATGCGTCTAATGACGCGCCGCGTTAGCGCTCCCGGAAGTGCTCCGGACCGCGAACCGGAAGCGATCTGGGACGCGGCGCGCGCCGCGTAACGTAAGCGGAACAGGTCATGTGACTTGTTTATCAAACTTCTCATTGGTTCATTTCACTTTTGGTTTCCAAATGATGTATGACTAGGTCATGTGACCTAAAAATAACACTTTTCATTGGCTCAGAACTTTTGTTTTCCCCAAATCAAGTAAACCCCTCCTTATTTCCTCACTCTGACTTTCATCTTGGTGAGAGAAAGACCATTTATCTGAAGATCCACAATGGCTTCCATTGTTGCTGCAGCTGGTGCACCCCCACCACCACCTCCACCTCCCCATAAGAAGAGAGGACCACCCAGTCAAATTATGACTAACAGAGAGGAGGAAGATGAGGAAGAAGAAGAAGAGGAGAGAGAGGGACAACAATTTGTTGATGAGTTGCCCCGGGTTTCTAAACGAAAAACCAGTTTCATCTGGCAGTTTTTCACCATCCCTCCTGGAACCAAGAAAGTGAATGCAAAATATGCCACCTGCCTCATCTGTGACCACAGATTGTCGAGAGGCACAGAAAAGAAGTACAGTATGGGGAACTATACAATGCACCGTCACATGAGCAGGTGGCATCCCTTGAACTACAGCCGGGCTGAGTTAAGGGATCTTGTAGACAATCCGACGGCAACTCCTGTGGCAAGATCTACATCCACATTGTCTTTGACGGGAAGAGAGGCACAAGAGACTGTGCCAAACATCCAACGTAACTTCCAGCACATGAAGGTGTCTTGTATTTACTGTGGTGCTATGCTGTCATATGGCAACATGAGTGTCAACCTCATGAACATTGCATATGAAAATCATAAGTGCCCTAATGCACCCAAAAAGTAATTTTCTTTTTTTTTGCTCCAGTTGAGCCGTTTTGAAAGCCTGTTTTTTGTTGTCTCCCCTCCTTAAAAAACACAAAAAAAACATAAAACAGTTCTAAAAATACAAAAAAATCAAAAAATGTTCAAAAAATTACAAAAAAAACATAAAACAACAAAAACAAAAAAAAACAGTTCTTTTCAGAACTACCTCCCCTTTCAAACAAAATTGCTAGAATGTTTATCACTCTGGCAAGCTCTATTTCTTTTGGTTCGCTTCAAGTTCGCTGACCGGTTCGCGAACTTTAAGCGAACTAAAAAAAATATTTTTTTAAAAAAAAAGAAGAGTTAGTATAAGGGAAGTAAACAGAGAATAATGTAAAAAGAAAGACAGCTAGAGAGAGTAAATGAGAGATACTGTCAATGACATCATCAGCAGTGCATTGCGGGTAAAAAGAGTGGAAAACATTTACCTTATAATTCTTGTTACCTTTTTTAAATATTTTTTCATACTTTCAATCTGTAAAACAAAGAACAAACATTTCAAAAAATATTAAAACATGTATTTAAAAATTAGAAAAGACAAGGGAAAAGGTTCAAAAACAAACAGTTTTTCAACAACTTTGACATTTACAGAAGTCTCTGCTTCTCTACGTTCCCTACACAATCCTAAAGATATATATTCGAAAGAAACTGTATCTTGATATTGCTGAACTGAGGCCTATTTTGAAACATGATGTTTTTCTTGCACTGCTAATGTCTCACAATAGTGATGCAATAGCAGCGCAAAAAAGATGTAAAGTCATAATAAAATTGTGTCTAACATTGTAAATGATTGTTTTAGGATGCAAATAAGATGTGTGCTTTCAAGAGCTTTCTTTGAGGTGAGGCCTCTTTTTTTTATAAAAAAAAAACACTACCCAGAAGTACAGCACTCTAAGCATTAAAATTGATATTTACAGAACTCACCTTACCCATATGTACCACACATTTCTAAATGTATATCATAAGGACAAAAAGCATAACATTAATTATACATGTTAAATGGTTTATTTTTGCTGTTCTCAGAATGTATCAAATTTCACTTAAATCAGTGACTTGAAGGTATTCATCATGTAACAGCGGGGAAAAAAAAACACAATCAAAATGACTGTGTTTAAAAAACCCATACAACCTAAGAAATCTGATTTCAAAACTTCTTAAAATTAACTTACTTTCAATGACGTCGAAGGATCTCCTATAAACAGCATCCACTCTGTTGTGCTTTAAATATTTTCAGCCCGCCACTTTCTGAAAGAAAACCTCCATCGATACGTGAAATATGTTACATAGAAAAAAAACTTCTCTCATTATATCACATGTTTCCACTAGGCCAAATCATGTTGCCGCGATTCGCAAATCTTGTAATTCTTCCAATCAAATCCCGACATTTTCTATTTTCGCAACTTTCAAAAATAAAATATTTGAGATTATTTTCACAATCCTGGACTACTAATATCTTACTCTTCTTTGTCAGTCATGTTCTCCTTTTCCTATGACACTGATACTGCTTACTATGAAGCAGACTTACTTGCATTAGGTTTATATAGTTGAATTTTTAATCGAGACAGCATTGCAGACTTACATTCCCTCTACTTAAAATTTTGGTTTTAAAAACACCAGGTAAGAATTTTTAAGGTCAAACGGCAATTTTTTTTTGAACGTTACAACAGAATCATTACAGAATGACCAGCCGTTTCCAGACTTTAAGTAAGCTGTATAATGTCCTGATGTTGTTGATGGACCATCGTGATAGATAATTGCTACAGTAACAAAAGTCCTCCCTGATATTGACAGCTGAGAAGCCACAAAATTTTTTATTAAAGTTGACAATTTTGTTCCATCAGGCCTACATCGTTGCATCATTAAAATGACATACTGGCCATATCTACGTATAAATAATGTTGACATCATATCACATTTACATTGGCTACACTCCATGTTGTGATCCGCTGCATTTACTAGCTTATTAAAGGAGACTGATTTACTGTCTGGCAAAGTTAAATATATAAATCTTTCTGAGTCTACACTAGTAGTACTTGATACCATACAGTTCTCGCAGTCATGCTGCCATTGATAAGAAAGCCCAAACAGGTGATCTACATCTACACCCTCAACTTGCAATATATCAAGCATATACATTAAAAACTCCTGACAATCTTGCTGATTATTTTCAGAGAAGTCTGTTTGACCTGAACATTCATCTAACAGATAACGAACTTCAGACACACTTTCTACTTTTGTTCGATCACTGCTACATTTCTCGAAAACAGAATTCAACAAACAGCATAAAATTTGTTCAGAATTCAACAGAATCTGTTCTTTTAAACTCTCTAGTGAAAAGAGAACATTAACCACTACATTTGCATAGCAGTTGACACCAGAACTGTTTTCAAATTGAAAACCGACAACATCTTCAACAGAATCCACTTTCTTTCTGCTAACAATTTTCGGTTCATTGACTTTTAGTCTTTTTGCAACAACCTCCCTACTATTACTGCTATTTCTACGTTTGCGGCCTACCACACGTTTCTCAAACAAAGGATATTGAGGCAAATGTGGCGCATACTCTCTTCTTAACCTATTGTATTCCTTAACACAATCTAGATCCGCACAAATGTTTGTGACATCACAGTCAATCAAGTACAATCCCGATAAAGTTCTAACTCGTGACAATGCCACATATGCCATACCCTCCTTGAACACAGAACTGCCAATATTCACCAATGCACAGTCTACACTTAAACCTTGCGATTTATGGATTGTCACCGCATATGCCAAGCAAACAGGAAACTGTTTACGGCGAACATATAAATCTTTAACAAGCAAAAACCTAGCAGAACAACGACCAATTTGCTGTACTTCCTCAATGCCATCAAATTTAATTTTTAAAAATTCTATTCCATCTCTATTTCTGTATTTCTCAAAATCAACAACATTACCCATTGATCCATTTACCAGACCTCTTTCTACATGTAAATTCCTTCTCAAAATAATTCGGCAATTTAAACACACATTCAAAGTCTTTTCAAAACCCGCTGTTTTAGATATAGTCTTCTCTAATGAATCCAATTTTGATTTCAAATTGTCTGACAAAATAATTGTTGATCCCATATGCTCTAATTTGTCGATAGCTTCAAGTTTCACAATCTCTTGCTTTTCTAAATTCAACATTTTGTTGTTGAAGATGGCACATTCTGCAAGAGTTGGCATGAGACATATCCCGGATTTCTTCTCAGTAATTTTCTGAAAAATATTCTCAGGCACAATATCTTGTTTGGGATACAAATTTGACAGTAACCGTGCATTTAAAGCTTCTTTCCCATGCTCGGTCACTTTTCCAATTCTAATATCTTGTAGAATATTCTTGTAATCTTCATCCTTTGCCTGACGCATATTTTGATGCAGTTCTGCATAATTGAAGTTTAACCATATATTGACGTTGCCAATGCTCCCTAGGCACTTCCTGGTATCTTCATGCGTGAGTATTTTGAACACAGGTTGACCTTTTACTGGTGTCAGCTGTAGAAGATCTCCGAAAACAATAATGTGTTTCCCACCAAATAAGACATCATATTCAGTTTTAAGTACTTCTTGCATTCTCAAATGCACAAAGGCAAGCATGACATTGGAAACCATGCTTACTTCGTCAATGATAAGTAGTTTCATTTTCCTCAAAACTCTTGAAACTTCACAGCAAGCATCTCCAGATAACTTGTTGTATTGTAATTTGTTGTCATGCTCCACCGGCAGCATCAATAGACGATGCAAAGTAATACCTTTAATATTATGTGCTGCCAGTCCAGTAGGAGCGGTGACAACACAAGACAGCGATGACTCAGTCCTTTCCTGCAAATAACAAGAGATTGCTTTAATGAGGAAACTTTTTCCAGTTCCCGCTTCTCCACTCACGTACAGTCGGACAGGCTTCAACGACGTACACGAGCACTCTTTCTTCTCATGACTTAATCCGTGCTCAATTTCCTTGGTAACTTCATCATATATTTTCCTCTGCTCAACGTTGAGTTGTTTTTCCAAGTCTTGTAAGTTAACTGAATCCTCCTGAGCATGTGCCATGGCTCTTTCTACTTCATTCATAGCAGTGGCAGCTTCATTTTCGATAATAGGTCCTCCAAGTGGATCTTGACTCAATGAAACAGAACTCTGACTGTCCTGAGAACTGTCTCTGGCAATCTCGGCTGCAATCGTTGCTTCCTGCTCAATTTCCAAAGTTAGCATTTCTTGATATTTAGAAAAAGCAGGACATTCTATGGACTCCTTGGCTGCATTGAAAGAGTCTTCGTAACAGAGGAAATCTCCAAGCAGTTCCTCTTCTGCACGCCAAGGCTTGAAAAGTTGCAAAAGTGCTAAATAGAAAAACTCCTTTTTTTCTGGAGATTCGCCACTTAATTTTCGATGGTTTACTAATTGGCATTTTCTTTGCTTGACCAGGCATCCCTCACTTCCAATTACAGCATACACTCCTTTCTCAATATCTTCTTTGATGTTCCTCTTGAATATATAATTTTGGAGAACCTCATATAGACAAATATTCTCAAGGTGACTGCTTCGATTTGGATAATATGTATCCAACATGTTGGTCTTCAAAATGTCGGTACTGTTTGGTTCCTTTTCTGCCAAATACTCAATTTCCCGAACAGGTTTAAGAACTCGATTTCGCGTTGCAGCAAGACCAAGACTCGCCCAAACGAGACTCCTGGATTTGGCATAGAGACTTGCTGAAGACAATCGATCAGAACATTCGTAAGCTCCGATTTCTCGATGCGACAACATCTTCAGACTGAAACTGTACAACTTCTTGCTGAGGCTCTTTTCATGGGAAATGTCCTCCCACATATCCTTCAGTTCGGTCTTTTCTTTTTTGGTGATGTAAGATGTCACATACCGAGCCACAGCCATACAGTTGTCAGCCACAAACTGTATATCCATGTTGGCATTCCACATGGACAAAATCACTGGGTTGTAGTCATTGATGTACTTGGACTCTTCGTTCCTTTTCAAATTGTATGTATTCTTGGGTGATTTCCTCGTCACATTATGTCGCAGCGAAGACATCAAACTGTTCACTCTTCCTTTAGAAATCACCGGTCGTGGAAAGTTGAAACGACATTTGGTGTAGAACTTGTCCTTGTTTCTGAATTTACGACGACAGTACTTTCCACAACGATGGCTTTGGAAACGTAGAACTTGTTCTCTTAGACTTTTCTTCTCCGTTGCGTTTGGAACAGCACACGTAGAATACTGTTCGATGAAATTCATCACTAAGTCATCCGGATCTGTTCCAAATTTAGGTGCATCCTTGATCCACAGCAACATATGTATATGAGGGGCACCTCTTGCTTGGTACTCCTTTCTCCAGAAGAAATCCAACACCTCTCCAAGAGGTGGATTCTTTTTATTTGTGATGAAAGACATCATAGCTTCAAATCTATGATTGAAGTACCTGCATACATTCACAGGATCCAAAGAACACAGTTCTCCAGGTGTCTTGAATTCAATGTTTTCAATATTTCCATTTGCCTCTCGTAGAAATTCAAGTAAGTCATCCCAGCCATACTCGGCACAGCTCAGAGTGAGGAACCATGTCGGAGTTCCTAAGTTCCTCAGCATACATTTTAAGTCACCATGACGACGGTACCAGTACTCATTAGTACCACGCTGACACGCCATGAGATTAATTAAGTGAGAATCCAAAATACTGTCTTGGACATTGACTTTATGCATAAAGTCACTTGCCGAGATGTTTCGCATCTGTATACCACTTTTTAAGATGTGGTTCACTGCATATGACAGTCCAGACAGATCGCTTTCAAACAGGAGATGAAACAAATAGGGAATGCATTGCCGAAACCTAGGATCTTCTGCATACAATCGTAAAGTCCGGTATTCAGACGCAGGAATTTCACGAGGTCGCTCATCATATCTTCCTCCTTGACCTGTGGGAAATAGCTGTGGGAAACACCGAGCTTCCAAACTTTCCTCCCAAACACTAATGGGACTCCCTTTGGCTTGTTTCATTTGAAACAACTCAATAGCATTCCCCATCACTTCCTTGGAATGCAAAGGATGAACACTATAATGTTCATATATTTCTTCACTTTTAGAGGCCTCTACTTTCTCAATTTGGCCAGCACACAAATCGCTATCCTCTTCATCACTTACTTCCTCTTCTGCAACATATACATTCTTATAGTACTTATTATTTTTCTTCAAATACACTGTTGCCTTTTTGACTTTCCTAACATCCACTAAATCTTGCCATATTTTCTTATTCTTTGTCGGAACCCCATTAACCAAGATAACCAGAGGTTCCTCTTCCACTTTTTCTATTCCAATTGTGTTAATGTTTTTGTTCAAATCTAGAGGCAAATAAACAACTCTTCCCTTTAATCCTCTCTGTAAATCTGCTGGAGGCAATTTCCCTGTCTTTGGCTCCATTCTTACAATAGCCTGAAAGGGATGGATACTTTGAATCAAAATAGATTCATAAGTATTTAAATCCTTCAATTCAGAAGGAATCTCAACCAATTCCAGATTATTATGAACTGCCCTAGCAGGCATCTGGTTTTGGTTTAATTTATTACAACAATAAGTACACACACGTTGATCCGATCCCAAATCAAAATAATTTTCTACCATCAAGTATGTGGCTAAATCCTTCCATTCACTATTATTTTCCCTTTCACTTTTTGCATATAAATCCACTACCTTAGTCTGATTCTTATAATAAGTGCGTCGACAACATACACAAGTGAAATTAGGCCTCTCACTTGATTTCATCTGAAACGTGGCAATTTCCTTCTGAAAATTATCTGTACTGGAAACCTGTACATTATCTTCCACATTACCCTCTACTTCAGGGTCAATTTGAACATTCTCATCTTTACTACCAAAGTAACAAAACTCAATTTCTTCACAAAGATTCTTCACATCTATTTCAGAACCATGCAAAAGAGCAGCACATAACTGTTTAAGCATAATTGCTGGACTCTTAGCATAATACAACATTCTCACTAATTTTCTCACTTTATTATGATGCACTGCTAGCATCCTGAAATGATGAAAAACACTCTGGCATACTCTCCTGGAAAGACAAGCCAGTGAATGACCACGCAAACCTGTCATTTGTCTCACTCTGCAAGGATCTAAATCTTGCAACAACTTCATTTTCTGCTTCAAACTTTTCTTATTAAATGTCCGTATAAAATCACATAGCAAATTGATGGAAACCTGTCGCACACTGCAAATAGAACTACACTTCCAAATGTACACAGGACCCTTAGGACGTCTTCCTAAAACCTCATCACTTAGCGCCTCTTCTGTCTCTGTTGTCACAAGTAGTTCTTTTTCAACTGGACAACCATCCTTCACTTCATAAGCTCGACCACTGATGTCAACTGCATGCACCAAATCATTATCCTGAAAATAAGTCTCCTCATTAAAAAATGCCTCAGAACTTGAACTATGCATCCATTCTCCAGAAAAAACTTCACAAAAGTTAGTACGATTTACTACTCTCTTCCATCTACTTTTTGTTTTGAAATCAGAAATTACCTTGCTTAGTTTCCTAATTCTATTGATTACCAAAATAAACAACTTTCGCTTGATTTCAAAAGCATGATCAATAATTTTCTCTACATTTTTCTTCTTCCTATAAAATGCCGCTTTCTGTTGGCCTTTCTTTTTAATATTTTTCAATAAATTAACTAATATCCTATTACGGAACATTCGTTGTCGAATGTCCCTAAACTGTTGTTTCCTTCTACTATCATGCACAGAGTTATCTCTTCCTCTACCAGTAACATTTGTGATGGGTCTCTCCTTTCCATTTAAATTACTTCTCTTTTTGTTAAGAGACACATTTTTTTGAGCAAAATTTTTTTTACTACAAATATTTCTTAAGAATGATTTCGTGCTCTTACCCGGACCTTTCTTGGTGTTTTGACAAGTATTTGGGGAAGAGGACTGCTGCAATAAAACATCATCCTGCTGTCTTTGACGTTTTCTAGCCTTTCGTATTCGACTTCTGGAAGGCATTTTCCAAACTATGAAAGAATCTGCAGTTGAATCTGTGAAAAAATATAATATAAAATGTTATTAACCACTATTACCAAACAGTAAATAAATAACAGTCATCTAAAACTTAATGCTGTACTAATTATTTAACATAGCAAATATTTTCCACCAGCACTGCATCACAAAAATGACACTCAATGGTACAAAACAGGCATACAACACTCATAAATCACTCCCTAATATTTTAAATCATTAATTCAGGATGACGATAAGATGTAGCCTATCTAAAGGTTTGTTTAGGCCCAGATCTTTGGACTGGGGTGAATGTGTGTCATTGATCCACATTCAGTCCATCACCTGTTTTGTTTATTTGAGGTGAGGCCAACACATGGTTGCAGATAAGATTTTCACTGAAAAAAAACCAAGGTAAAAAAACATGTGAAGGCCTACCAATGAAGTAAATCATTAAATGAAAACCAATACATTTCTGGAAATATGCACTACTAGTGCTTCATAAGATGTTTTGGATCATATTTATAAGTTATTTGAGTATCTAGTATGCTATTTTACATTCTTCATGGTGCAAATTTATTGTAAATACGCTCCCACCTGCGGTTGGCAAATTTAGATTTTGATTATGGGAGTTACATAGGCATGTTAATAATTTCCCAAAAATGGTATATAACCCCAAACAACCTTTGAAGCAAATGCTCTTAGCCATGTTATCCACCTCCCATTGGATAACATGGCTAAGAAATGCTTGCAAATGTGATAAAAAAAGGCCTGCAATGCATGAATAACGCAGAAAAATCAGCGATATTCATGCATTTTCCAACAAATGCTCTTAGCCATGTTATCCACTTCCTATTAAATAACATGGCTAAGAACTGCTCAGGGCACCATGAGGAACGCTTTCCATTTAAAAAGGGAAAAATAACATCAAAGACACTAAAATGCCTTCTAAATATGAACCCAAACAACCTATGAAGCAATGTGAAAAAAAACTGCCGCAATGCATGAATATAGCAGAAAAATCAGCGATATTCATGCATTTTCCAGCAAATGCTCTTAGCCATGTTATCCACTTCCAATTAAATAACATGGCTAAGAACTGCTCAGGGCCCCATGAGGAACGCTTTCCATTTAAAAAGGGAAAAATAACATCAAAGACACTAAAATACCTTCTAAATATGAACCCAAACAACCTATGAAGCAATGTGAAAAAAACGGCCACAATGCATGAATATAGCAGAAAAATCAGCGATATTCATGCATTTTCCAGCAAATGCTCTTAGCCATGTGATCCACTTCCTATTAAATAACATGGCTAAGAACTGCTCAGGGCCCCATGAGGAACGCTTTCCATTTAAAAAGGGAAAAATAACATCAAAGACACTAAAATGCCTTCTAAATATGAACCCAAACAACCTATGAAGCAATGTGAAAAAAAACGGCCACAATGCATGAATATAGCAGAAAAATCAGCGATATTCATGCATTTCCCAGCAAATGCTCTTAGCCATGTTATCCACTTCCTATTAAATAACATGGCTAAGAACTGCTCAGGGCCCCATGAGGAACGCTTTCCATTTAAAAAGGGAAAAATAACTTCAAAGACACTAAAATGCCTTCTAAATATGACCCCAAACAACCTATGAAGCTCTAACAGTACATATCCTGAAATTTAATTCATTTCAAAATTCGTTTTTAAACACAGCATATAAATCAATTGTATACCTGCATTCATGAAGAAATGACTAAAAATGTCCTTGAGACACATGAAAGTGTTTTCTGGAATGCCCTAGCACCATTTTTGGGACACTATTAACATGGCTAGGTAACTCCCATAATCAAAATCTAAATTTGCCAAGCACAAGTGGGAGCGTATTTACAAGACACTTGTCCCATGAGGAACACTTTACATTTTAAAAGGCGAACACAACATCTTAGACACTCAAATACCTTATAAATATGGCCCAAAACAACCTATGAAGCTCTAGCAGTACATATCTAGAAATGTAATTGATTTCTTAAATCGTTTTTAAAAGCAACATATCTGTTTCAGCTTACATAACAGACCATGAAATGGCCTCCATGTATTACAATATCTTGTGTAACTGCATGCCAGAATGTTACACCAAATATGCAATTATAATTTCTCTTTGAAACTAATTCTATTAGTATATCACTAGAGACAAAACCACATTTTAAAAACACAGCTTTCTTCATCATTTTCTCCTTAAATCATACTATTCTCTATCTAAATTAAATAAATCTTTTCTCACCTTAGCAAATATTTTTTGAGTTTTGAAAACAGTCTCAGAAATACACCAAATTGTCTTCAGCAGAAGAAAAAGGATGCACTCCAAAGGCTGCAGCTATTGAAAGCACAGAAATACAGATATTCTTTTCACATATCTCTCATATTAGCCAATCATACCTCTTCCCTCACTTTTTTCAAATCAAAACCCTTCCCCCCTCTGCCCTGTCTGCCTTGTTTCCATAGCAACCACCTCCTGGAAGACCTCTCATGTTTGCAAATTCACACAACAATGTTTCAATTGAACTCTGAACTCTCAGTGCACCTGCGTATCCAGTGCAATCTTTCATTAAATGTTTCTTCCTTGACCATTCAAATTACATCTTTCAAAGAACACATCCATGCACCCTAACTTTCTGTTTTCAGAAATGGAAATGCACCAATCACTGCTAATGAATCATTAGCATTGTAAATCCACAGTTTTTTTTCTTTAGAAACTCCTACTGTTTCAACTGCCCTTTCATTACCACACTTCATCTGACTGCAGAACAACCTTCTTCCACCATGTTTAACGTCTGGATTGTTGGACATAGTTACATCCACTGGGCTCAAAGGTATGCTGAGAGCAGAAATTTACACAACCTCAATTTACAAGATGTGGAAATTAAGTGGTTGGGCCAAAGAGGATTAAAATGTCACCAATTGATACCATTGGTGAAAACCTTTATGCATTTGCCAAAACCTGACCTGTTAATAGTGCACTGTGGAGGTAATGATTTGGGCACTTTGACAGGGGTAGGTCTGGAAATGCTTTTAAAGGACACCTTGGAGCAATTAATGGCACTTTTTCCTCAAACTGCCTTGGTATATTCCAATATATGCCAAAGACAGAAATGGAGGTGGTCCAACCAATTTTGTCCACAAATTGAGAAAGCGAGGAAGCATGTAAACAAATCTGTTTCAGCTTACATGAGAGACCATGGAATGGGCTCTCTGTACAACAATAACTTGCGTTACTACATGCAAGATATCTACAGAGGAGATGGAGTTCACTTCTCAGATGAGGGCAACAGAATTTTCATTCTGAATTTAAGACTCTGCATTGGTACCTACTTATAAGTACCTAAATGTACCATAAACCCAAAAGCTCTTCTCAGAGCTACCCTACATCTGATCACTCACAATTATTATTTTTCTCTAACTTTTTTCACTAATTTTCCACAAAATTCGCTCCCCGGAGCGCTACCCGGTTCGCTAACCGAAAGCTAACCTCGCGGAATTTTTTTAAAAAATTTTTTTTTTCCGCACATATAAGCCTCCTCAGCCACGCTCAGAAAACCTAGGGGGTCAAGATAAGTCTACCATGACCCCTTCTACCCATTCTAAACATTATTTGCCCTCCATCTTGTATCTTAATGCGAACGAAACACAAAATGGTGGACTCCCGTGACGCTTAAGGTTCGCTAACCGGGCAGCTTCCCGGAAAGCGGTCCTAAAAAAAGGCGGGAAAGTAATTTACAGAATAACGACTAGAAACACTCTCACCAAATATAGATTAGCTCATACTACATAACAATCCCTTCCATTCTCACAAATTTCATTGAAATTCCATTTAGCCATTTAGCCTGTAGACCTCTCCAAGTACCGTGAGGTAAATTACTTCACAAAACACATCTGAATTGTTGGAATTGACAACCAATGAAAATGTTACTTTCATTTTCTACTTTTATTACCTGACATTTGATTGGTTATATACCTGTATATATATAAAGGGAGAGAAGGAAACACAGCCATTTTGACTACTACTTCTTGTTGTACCTCCTATTTCAAAAGCTTCAAAAAACTTCAACTTCTTTGTGAAGGTAAGTTATAATTTAATATATTGTGCACTATGACTTAATATAGTAGACTTTTTCTGCTACATATACACTATCCCTCTGTAGTAGTAGTGTCTTGGTTAAATCACATACACTTTTTTTTAGTCCTATTTCCACTCTCATACTATACACTGCCAAAAGATAAATTCACTGATAAAAACTGCCTATCTAAAATTAATCCCAACAGTGCCCTATCTCTACTAATATATATTTTTTTAATCCAAATTTCAGGCAAAATGGAAGGCGAGCAGCAAGTTTCATTTTCGATTGAACTGAAGGAGAGCAGCCAAGACAAACTTGATGACTTTATGGATGACAGTAGAGACCACGAACTTCTACAATGTGTTGAAGCAGTAGACAACTTGCTTCAAAATGAAAAACAATTACACCCTATAATAAATTATGACATTTCTGACAATGAAATGTTAGAAAATTTAATAAAGTATGAAACACAATCATAATAAAAAAAATAAATAAATAAAGAAAACAAAAAAAAACAAGAAAAACAACAAACAATTAACATACAGTATTAGAAAAGTCTTTCATTCTTTTATCCATAAAGTTCGCTGCCCAGAAAGCTATCCGGTTCGCGAACTTGGCGCTTACCACGCAAAAAAAAATTTTTTTTTTTGGACCCTCCTAGGCCCTTTTAAAACCTCCACATAAAACCTAGGGGGTCAACGAGGATCTACTATGCCCCCTTATGGTAATTTCCCCCTTTGTTTTGGCCTCCTCTTGTCTCTCGATCCTACCGAGAGACAAGATGGCGGCCGCTCCGGACTGTTTAGAATGTTGACAGACACCGGAGGGCCAATCAGCTTCTCATCGCAAAGTTCCGTTACGCGAAAGGTTCGCGAACCGGATCGCTGCCCGGAGCGCTGTTACAGATATATATCTTGATTTAAACGTTAATTTCTCAAAATCCACTGAAGCACATATATTGAGACCTAGCAAAGGCACATCGGGCTAACAGTCCCTACAATTTTGCCAAGTTTCGTGAAAATCCATTCAGCCGTTCGGGCTAAAAGTGAGTCCAACCGCCCTATGGAAATTAACATGGGAAAAAGGCGTTTTGGGACCCCCCTTTTTTCTCGGCCCCCCCTCCACAAAACCCCCCCAAATTTTCAAGGTCTGCTCAGAAACAAAATGTGCCATTTTCCTGAAAATTTCAGCCAATTCCGTCCACGAACGCAAAAGTTATTAGGCATAGAATTTTCAGAAATCCCATAGGGAAAAAATCCTAACTATATATACCTACTGGCGACCGCCAGTAGGTAATATATATATATATATATATATATATATATATATATATATATATATATATATATATATATATATATATATATATATATATATATATATATATATATATATATATATATATATATATATATATATATATATATATATATATATATATCTATATATATATATATATATATATATGTATATGTATTTACATATATATATAAATATATATAAATAAATATATATATATATATATATATATATATATATATATATATATATATATAGATATATATAGATATATATATATATATATATATATAGATATATATATATAGATATATATAGATATATATATATATATATATATTATTATATAATGTCATTTGGATGTCATCAGTGATGTCATCAGTGATGTCCCTGAACATGTCATGTATGATGTAATATGTGACATCTTCAGCAGTGGATCGCGGGTGCGCGAAATGTAGTTAGTAAAACTAACTATATAGGAGCAATTTCAATGTTTTTTTAAATGCTAATTCCTAACTATATAACGTTTTTTAGGTGAATTTGCAAGGTTTTTAAAATGCTAATTCCTAACTATATAAGGCCTGAAACCTATGGTTTTTTAAGTGAATTTGCAGGGTTTTTTAAATGCTAATTCCTAACTATATAAGTCCTGAAACCTATGGCTTTTTAAGTGAATTTGCAAGGTTTTTGTTGTCATTTGAGTTGTCATCAGTGATGTCATCAGTGATGTCACTGACCATGTCATGAATGATGTAATATGTGACATCATCAGCAGTGGATTGCGGGTGCGCGATATATAGTTAGTGCAACTAACTATATATGCGAATTTTAATGGTTTTGTGCGAGTAAAATAAGGTTTTTTAAATGCTAATCCCTAACTATATATGGTCTATAACCTATGGTTTTTTCATTGAATTTTTAAGGTTTTGTAAATGCTAATTCCTAACTATATATGGTCTATAACCTGTGGTTTTTTCAGTGAATTTCAATGGGTTTTTAATAGTAAATATCAAAGGCTGTAAAAAGTATTTTTATTTTAATTCAATAATATATTTTATATGTTTTTAATAAAAAAATGTTATGCATCTGCCAAACCCTGACCTCTTAATAGTGCACTATGGTGGATATGATTTGGGCACTATGACTCGGGTTGGTCTTGAAATGCTTTTAAAGAACACCTTTCTTCAATTGATGACACTTTTTCCCCAAACTGCCTTGGTATATTCAAATATATGTCAAAGACAGAAATGTAAGTGGTTCAACCAATTTTTTCCACAATTTGAGAAAGAATGGAATAAATCTGTTTCTGCTTACATGAGAGACTATGGAATGGGTTTAATATACAACGATAACTTGCAGTACAACATTCAAGACATCTACAGAAGAGATGGTGTGCACTTCCCCGATGAAGGGAATAGAATATTCGTCCTTTATTTAAAAGTGTGCATTGGAACATACTTGTAGGTACCTAAATTAGCCACAGAACCCAATAGCTCTTTTCAGAGCTACCCTACCTCTGATCATTCAAAACGTTTATCTTTTTCTTACTTTTTTTTTTTCACTAAAGTACGCTCCCCGGTTCGCTTACCGGTGCGCGTACCGGGCGCTCCCCCCACAAAATTTTTAACATTTTTTATTTTTTATTTTTGCATGTATCAGCATCCTAATCCCCCCTCCGAAAACCTAGAGGGTCACAAAGTGTCTACCGTGCCCCCTACCCATTCCGAACTTTGTTTGTCCTCCATCTTGTGTCTCAATTCTACCGATACTCAAAATGGAGGACTCCCGTTACGCTGCTGGTTCGCGTACCGGGGCGCGCACCGGTAAGCGCTCCATAAAAAAAAGTGGGAAAGTAATTTACAGAAAAACTATTAGAGACACTTTCATCAAATATAGAATAGCCCCTACTACATAGCAGTCCCTACCATTTACCCAAATTTGATTAAATTCCATTGAGAAAATTATGCTGTAAGCCTGACTAAATATCCTGAGGTAAATTACCTAACAAAAACACTTATGAAGTGTTACAATTGACAACCAATCAAAATACTACTTTCAAAATCTTCTATTATTTCATGACATTTGATTGCGTATGTACCTGAATATATATAAAGAAAGAGAGAAAAACACAGCCATTTTGACTACTACTTCCTGAAGTACATATCAAGTGCATTTCAACTGAGAACTTAAACTTCTTTTTGAAAGGTAAGATGTTATTTTAAAAACTGAAGTATGTTCTGTACTTTAAGTTAATTAGGAAAACATTTTCTGATAGTTATATACTATCCCTCTGTATTACTTATAGAATGAGATAGACTTCTCTGTTTTAGTTATGGATGGAGTTAGGCTTGTCTTGTATAATTAGGAATTGACTTAGGCTTTATCACATAAATTTTTTTATATTTCTACTTCCAGTCTGATATCATACACTGGCCAAAGACAAAAATCACTGTTTAAAAAACCAAAATACCTGTCTGTACTCAAACCCAACAGTGCCCTATCTGTACTGATATATTTTTTTTAAATTAATTTTACAGCACAAAAATGGAAGGAGAGAACAAAACTAACATGGAAATTGTTGCAGAATGCAACAAAGATACAGAAAATGAATCAGAATTCTTTGATGAATCACGGGACTTTGAACTTCTGCAATGTGTTGAATCTGTGGATTTCCTAATTGAAAATGAGACAAATTCTGACAAAGAATTATTAGAAGTGCTTCTTAATTTTGAAAACAAATCAGAAAAATAAATGTATATATAATAATTCAAAAATTGTTTGAGACATTATTCATTTTTATATGTATTTTTTAAACTAGTAGCAAATTGATTATAATGTACAATTAGACTTTAAAAATAATGTGCAACTTTAAGTTTGCTCATAGTTACTTCCTTTCTTCCACTATATCATCTCCAATGTGTATTTAACATCTCTTTATCATCTCCTGCCGCCATGGTGTTTCTGCTTTCTTGACAGTGTACGCTAAGAATTCCATATACCACAATAACTTCTGAAACAACATGCAAGATATCTACAAAGGAAACAATGTATTTTTATTTTTAGACTCTGCATTGGTACCTACATGTTGGTACTTAAATAAAAAAATATAAAAACAAAAACAAAAAGAACAATCAATAAACATACAATATTTGAACATTCTTTCATCTTATTTTCCCAATATCACGCTTACCGGACCGCTTCCCGGTGCGCGTACCGAGCGCTCCCCCCGCAAAAAAAAGATATAAAAATTATTATTTTTTAACCCCGCGAGGCCCTTTTAAAGCCCCCTCATCAAACCTAGGGGGTCAGGGAGGATGTACTCTGCCCCCCTATGCTTATTTCCCCCTTTGTTTTTGCCACATCTTGTGTCTCGATCCTACCGAGACACAAGATTGCGGTCGCTCCGGATTGTTTTAAATGTTCACAGTCACCGGGGAGCCAATCCGCTTCTCCTGGCGAAGTTCCGTTACGCGTAAGGTACGCGAACCGGGGCGCTAACCGGGACGCTGTCACAGATATATCTGTTTTTTAAAACGTTAATTTCTCAAAATCCACTGGAGCACATATATTGAGACATAGCAAAGACACGTCGGGCAAACCATATCTACAATTTTGCCGAGTTTTGTGTAAATCCATTCAGCCGTTCGAGCTAAAAGTGAGTCCAACCACCCTATGCAAAACTCAATGTTAAAAACACGTTTTGGGATCCCCCTTTTTTCTCGGCCCCCACTTAATGAAACCCCCCCAAACTTTTAGGGGATGCTCAGAAACAAAATGTGCCATTTTCCTGAAAATTTCTGCCAATTCCGTAAACAAACGCAAAAGTTATTCCACATAGAATTTTCAGAAATCCCATAGGAAAAAAATGCTAACTATATATACCTACTGGCGACCGCCAGTAGGTAATATATATATATATATATATCAAACTCACAGTTTGCCTGTAGTGAGACGACCAAACACCAGGTAGGTTTCAATATGTCTTGCATTTATTCTGCGAGGGCAAGCATAGCTTCCAACAACATGGCACCAAAATTTGTCCTTTCTTGTCCTTCCTTACGCGTTTCGTGCTTGGAGCGCACTTCTTCAGAGGATGGGGGACATTACTGGAATGAAACCGGCATTTTTCTGCATCACCATATCTCCGTTTTCATTAACCGCCCTCCTGGGCGTGGCCATTACTATGGCCTGCTGGGTGATGTAGTCTCTTACTCAAGTGAGTCGCCAGGTTTCACTCGAATATCTAACAAAGTTCTTTACCCAAGTGGGGTGTGCACCGTATGCTCGTTGCTTGCTTGTCACTTCTTCTCGCACAATTGACCCTTCCTGTCTCCAGGCTCCAATGCCGCTTGACATCAGAGCGAGACTGCGTAAACGCAGCTGGGTCCTCTTGCGGCTCAGGCGGGGCCGCCAATATCAAACTCACAGTTTGCCTGTAGTGATACGACCAAACACCAGGTAGGTTTCAATATGTCTTGCATTTATTCTGCGAGGGCAAGCATAGCTTCCAACAACATGGCACCAAAATTCGTCCTTTCTTGTCCTTCCTTACGCGTTTCGTGCTTGGAGCGCACTTCTTCAGAGGATGGGGGACATTACTGGAATGAAACCGGCATTTTTCTGCATCACCATATCTCCGTTTTCATTAACCGCCATCCTGGGCGTGGCCATTACTATGGCCTGCTGGGTGATGTAGTCTCTTACTCAAGTGAGTCGCCAGGTTTCACTCGAATATCTAACAAAGTTCTTTACCCAAGTGGGGTGTGCACCGTATGCTAGTTGCTTGCTTGTCACTTCTTCTCGCACAATTGACCCTTCCTGTCTCCAGGCTCCAATGCCGCTTGACATAAGAGCGAGACTGCGTAAACGCAGCTGGGTCCTCTCGCGGCTCAGGCGGGGCCGCCAATATCAAACTCACAGTTTGCCTGTAGTGAGACGACCAAACACCAGGTAGGTTTCAATATGTCTTGCATTTATTCTGCGAGGGCAAGCATAGCTTCCAACAACATGGCACCAAAATTCGTCCTTTCTTGTCCTTCCTTACGCGTTTCGTGCTTGGAGCGCACTTCTTCAGAGGATGGGGGACATTACTGGAATGAAACCGGCATTTTTCTGCATCACCATATCTCCGTTTTCATTAACCGCCCTCCTGGGCGTGGCCATTACATTGTTATAGTTTTGTGTAAATCCATTCAGCCGTTCGAGCTAAAAGTGAGTCCAACCACCCTATGGAAAACTCAATGTTAAAAACACGTTTTGGGACCCCCCTTTTTTCTCGGCCCCCACTTAATGAAACCCCCCAAACTTTCAGGGGATGCTCAGAAACAAAATGTGCCATTTTCCTGAAAATTTCTGCCAATTCCGTAAACAAACGCCAAAGTTATTCCACATAGAATTTTCAGAAATCCCATAGGAAAAAAATGCTAACTATATATACCTACTGGCGACCGCCAGTAGGTAATATATATATATATATATATATATATGAACAGTGTTTCATTTCATATTAATCTTTCTCCTGCACCTCTTAGTATTCAAAAGGATTTCTCATAGTCCTTAGTACACCAGCAACTAATTTTGAAAACATTTTTTATTGTCTTTATTTCAATTTCCCTCCACCCCCTTCCTTCTATAGGCACCTGGCGCCCACCAGCATTTATTTTTTTAAAGATTGTCATTTATTCTCATTTTTTCCTGGACCCTCTGCCTGCCATAGGTGCACATGAGCATACATTTTTTAAGGAGTCTTCCTCTTTCCCCCGCAACCCTCAGTTTTCCACAGGCTTCACCCCTTAGATTCAAATAAAGCAAACAGTACAACTTGTATGTTGTTTTACTGAGTGACATATTATATTATGGTGGTGCGGTTTGACTTTGGAATGGATTCACCATTGTTGCTCTTTATTTGGAATAACCTCACTAAATTACATTGTCTGCAATATGAATGATTCAAAATGCAAAAATACCATGCTTTACTAAATGTTTTTCTTTCTTGTCTGGTTTTAAGTGCGCAAGAGACATCACCCACAGAACTGCCCGACAGAAAGCCGACACAAAGTGACATGACCACAACATGTTATTCTCTTCTCTTCTGCTTGTGCCAACTGACGGAGATTGAAGATGGCCCCCAAGAAAGTTGCTGCCAAGTAAGTGACCAGTGAGGAGGATTAATAAAAGCAAGTTGCCACCATTTGCTTGCCACCCTCCTTCTATTTCAAGAAGCGTAATGTACCTGCTGCACCATCTTCTGGGGAGCAAGCTGGGAGAAGCACTCCTGCATCAACAACACCACCACCCCAACCAAAGGCCAAGCCTTTGTCTCTCAGTGAGCAAGCCACAGCAATCATGGGGACAAGCAGTGAGTCTGAACTGGATTTGTCTCAGCCGCAAACAAGTATCCAATTGATGCAGGAAATTGAGCAAAAGGTGATAACATGAGCCACAGCACAGATCTTCCTGAAGTAGGAGCAGAACAAGAGGTTGAGCGTCATGCTGAGCAAGTTGTACCTCTTCATGTACTATTAACTTCCTGATCTCCAGCAAGAAAAAGAAAAGAAAAGAAAAGTTACTCCACCATCTTCTCCAAGTTCCCCTTCTGATGATGTGGACATGGATTGGACCCTGCTGAGTTCGAGACTTGCCATGAGAGACAAGAGAAAGGGAAAGTTCCTGAGGATGAGCCAGTCCAGTCATTATCATAGACGTTGGCTTAGAAGACACAAACATTACCCCTCCTTTTCAATTTGCTCAAAGGGATGTGGCACTTGTTCCACCACTAGCCCCTCCAGCTTCCATATTTGTATGTCATATTTTTAAGTCCCCCACTGAGATGAACTGAGATGAGCTTCCACCACTACCGCAGTTGAACTACGCACAGCAGAGAGGAAATCAATGACACACTGTTAGAACTGGGTGTCTCTAGTTGGCAGGGGTAGGTACCACTGTCCAAATAGGGACCCTTGCTTCTAGTCAGGGTAAGGAGGAAATGCTCTTTAGTAACCTCTGCTCACCCCCTTGGTAGCTTGGCACAAGCAGTCAGGTTTATCCAAAAGCAATGTGTAAAGTATTTGTACCAACACTCACAGTAACACAGTGAAAACACTACAAACTAACTCCACTACACTTTAGAAAAATAAAGGTATTTAATCTAAACTACACAAGACCAAAACGACAAAAATCAAACATACAAAATTCAAGAATATGGTTACAAAAGAGTTCTTCACTCCACATTTGAGTGAAAAGTTAACAGTTGCGTCACGTTTAGCCAACAGTACCTTTTAAATGCGACAAAGTTCCAATGCAGAAGCTGGTGCGGTGTAAAACAAGCAATGCGTTGCTCCTGAGACCCTGTGGAGGCGATGCGACAACCCCGCTGCAGCAGCAGGGGTGTTGCGATGAATCCGGTCTGTATGGAGAGGAAGGCGGACTTGTATGGATTCCGGTGCGTAGGTTCCGTAGGAACTTTTCTCTCGCAAAGGAACGATGCGATGATCTATGGAGTTGCGACGATCCCCGGGACGACGATGCGCGGACCAGCAGTGATCTCTCTCTGGCAGCTCCTCGATGCGATGGCTTCTGCGATGCACTCGCAGTGGGTGAGGCGGTCCGCAAGCAAGCGGTGCGGCAATCTCACCCAGTGACGACAGGCTCTGCAGCGACACTCGCAGCAATAGTAATCTTCCAGCACCGGTCTGGTGCGTCCCGCAAACGAAGTATGTGGCTCTGACAGCAGCAACAGGCGCTGCGACGATCTTGACCTTTGTAGCGGCGGGAATTTCCTCGCACTGTCGGGGTTGCGCTCCGCAAGCGAGTGATGCAACAAAACTTGCAGAAAGTCTTTAAAAGCTTGGTGTCCAGTTTCCCAACACAGGTACAACTTCCAGAGGCACCACACATGGGCCACACACTCCAGGACGGAGAGAACTCTCTCAATAGGGTTCAGGAAAGCTGGGGGTGAAGTCCTTTTGTTCCTGGGACTTCATGACAGGGAGCCAGCACTCCTCAGGCCCTTGGAGATTCATTCAAGCAAGGGGACACAGCATAAAGCAAAGTCCTTCCCCTCTCCTTGACAGCAAAGCAACAGCAGGTCAGTCCAGCAGAGCAACAGCAGGAGAGTCTTCCTTCTTCAGATGAAGCTTTCTCCTTGGCAGAGGTTCCTTCTGGATTCCAGGATGATCTGATTTTCTGTAGTTAGGGGTCCTGTACTTATACCCCTAAAAGTCTTTGTTCTCTTTGTGCAAGTGGGTCCTGAGCCTGGTCTGAACGAAGTCCTGGGTGTTCCTTGAGCACTTTGTTTTCCTGGTTTCTCCTTTCCTTTCGGAGTGAGGGGCAGGGTTGTCAGCCGCCCAGCAGGAGGTGGAGCCAGCATTGTGGAAGGCAGGCCAGCCCTAATCAGGCCCAGGTGCTATCTCCTCCCACCACTCAAGTTGCAAATGCTGTCTTTCAGCCTGGGGCTGACTAAGCCAGCCTCCTGGGGAATCCCCAGCCCCTGTCACTCTCAAACCAGACAGTCAATTCACAAACAGGCCAAGGCACACAGAAAGGTCAGACAAGAGAACAGCAACTTTCTAAAAGTGCGGTTCTCAAACACAGGATTTAAAAACAACCTTTCCTAAAAGATGTGTTACTAAATTCTGAGTGCAGGGATACCAGACTTTTATTTCCTATCTTGTTCCTATGAGAAGATATGCTGGTATCCACTGTAGCCAGCATTCCTAATGATAGCCTATGGGGCAAGATAGCCTTGCAGCAGTGAAAAACGAAAATGGCTGTAATTCACTACCAGAGCATGTCACCTGCACAAGTACATGCTCTACCTTTCACATACACTGCACCCTGCCCAAAGGGGTACCTTGGGCCTACCATAGGGGTGACCAATGTGAACAGAAAGAAAAGGATTAGGCCTGGTCAGTGGGGACACTGACCAGGAGAACATGGCAGTTCACAGACTGCACACAGGCACTATGGTAGCAGGCCTGAGACACCATTTTAGGGCTTCTTTTGTGGGTGGCACAATCAGTGCTGCAGGCCCACTAGTACCATTTGTCATCACCATCCCTGGCACACCCAGTGCACTTTACTAGGGACTTCTTGGTGATACAAATATGTCAATCATGTATATCCAATTACAATAACAATTTACACAGAGAGCAAATGCACGTTAGCACTGATCAGCAGTGGTGAAGTGCTCATAGTCCTATTGCCAACAGCCAGGGGTCAGGAAAAATAAGGGCGGAAGAAGCAAAAAGTTTGGGGATGACCCTGCAAGAAGGGCCAGTTCTAACACACACCCACCTACCTCCAGTTCTTCTCACATTGGCAGTGGCACACTAAGAAAGTTCTCCCCCCCCAGTTTGGGAGTTTTTTATGATTAACAAGCAGGGGAATAATTGTACAATATGCTCCATTTGCCACACAAGTGTTTGTCAAGGTAAGCCTGCTTCACACTATAGTATTTGAGATTAAACGACCTATACGAAAAAACGTCACTGAATCTGATGGGAGGAGCACCTTAAAGAAATACTGTTAGTGGTGGTGGTAATAGGAGAGGTGAATCAGCACCAATCATGGTGGGGGTTAAAAGGAAAAAGAGGGTGACAACTTTATGCAAAGCAGCCCTGTCCCCAGGAGTGCACCAGCATTACCCACATCAGCAACCTTTAAATGGCACAAGACTCAGATTGAGATACCACCGCATACAGTGACTACTACAATATGCAAATTGATTCTACCACCACCTGTGTCAGTGGCACTATTATTGGCATGTTTAGGCAGGAAGGGCCCTACAAAATTATAACACCCAACTGCACACTTGTGTAAAAGGAAGCTGGCTAAAATGTTAGCGTTGGACCTCCTGCCTTTTTATTTCATGGAAGGGGTAAGATTTTTTAGAATTTGGTGCAGCCAAAATGAAAGATTCCCAGCCAGACCTATTTTCCCAGAGTTGCTGCTCAAGTGCTCCATAACGATTTGCTGCAATTAGTTAGCAAGCTTTGCAGCAGAGTGCTGTTCACACTATCCACTTGACGACAGATATGGGGACCAGTTGCCAAGCAACTAATTACATGTATATTATTGAACACTGGATCTCTTTTGTGGGGGTTAGGTAACAGCTATCTACAGCTCTCCATGATGAAGAAACCTTTAAGGGCGTTCAGCGGCATGCAACAATAGCGATGTTCGCCATGGAGGAATCCCATACAGCTGCAAACATATTGGAAGACTTTAATTGCAAGTTGTTTGATTGTCTGTGACCCAGACGTCTCTGAATTGAATTTGTTGCCCCAGATAATGGCAGTAATATAGTCAAGGCCATGGCAGATGTTGACTATTTTAGGATCCTGTGTTTGGTGCGTTGCATAAATCTGGTTCAGCCATCATCTCAGTAATTTTTTAAAGCCCAAAAGCAATTGAGAATCCACCAGCATGCTAATGGAGTACCAGTTAAAGCCCTCATGCAAGAGATGCGAACATGTTGGCACTCAACCTATTACATGCTGCAGTATCTGTTTGAGTAGTACAGACCAATCAATGACTATGTCCTTCAAAGAGTAGGGGATGCAGCTGGTAAATGCATGGCCATGGAGGTAGACAAATGGAGCCAGGTCAAGTGCTTACACAGATGCTACTTCCTTTTGAGGTTTTCACACAGGAAGTCAGCAAGGAGGACAGTACAATGAGCCAAGCTAGCCCATTGTTACATCTGCTACAGGACTAATTAAAAAAGGTGTTGCTAAGGTTTGCTGATGTGAACGGAGAAGCTCATGATTTGGTTGAGAGCTTAATCATTCACTTGGCTGTTAATCCAATGTTATAAAGAGAGATCAATGGTGCAAAAAAATACAGGCAACTTTCATTCCTTTATCAGAAGATGATTGTTGAGCAAGCAAGAGACCCATAAGAAGAACGACTGGGAGTTATTGCCCCAGCCAGAAGTTCAGGCATGCAGCCTTCAACCTCTAGAAAGGGCAGTGTGTTGTCTTACAACAGCCTGCATCTGCCAAGAACACTGGCAACAACAATCACAGCAACAGAAGAATTAGACCCAACCTCTACAATGGGTTACTTTCAAGTGGCCGGGCTTAAGTCAAGTGCAGAGGGGAACTCAAATGAGGTCAAGAAAGTAACCAATGACTTTTTCAGAGGATGTTCCAAGACTTTCTGGATGACCCAAAAGAGTCTACATTGATCAAAACCCATTGGTCTATTGGTATGGGAAAATGGGCCAATGGCCAGAGCTCAACTGAGTGGCAATAAAGTATATGGCTTGTCTGATAGCCAGGGTGTCTGCTGAGTGTGTTTTTAGTGCAGCTGGTGAAGTTGTCACAGTTAAAAGGACTAGTCTCTCACCTCAAAATGTGGAGATATTGACCAATATTAAAATGAGCCAAAAGTTCCTTCAACACCACTTGCTGTACTTTTTTTTAGGTTTTCACTTTTTTTACGGGTCTTCAAAGACCAGAGTAGTGGTTAATTAACAAATATAAATCTACACAAAATGCTCACATTCTTTTCCTCTTCAGTGCCCTACAGGTCTATCTCTCTCAAATGAGACTGAGAGACACTCTGGTCAGACTGCTTTGTTACTCTGAGTCAGGGCTCAAAATGGGGCAAACTCAGCTGTCAGAAGAAGGACGTTATCTACTTCAAAGGGAAACTAACAGGATGGTGACTCTAGTAGGCCTACTCAGCCCTATGAACTGGAGAGAGGTGCAGTGATTAGGGAAATTCCGAGTAGTGTGTGCTGGATGAAATGTCAAACTCCTCTTTTATGTGGTTGTGGTCAGGAAGGCTTGTAACTGGAGACAGACATGTCATGTCAAATCATCACATGATGAGCGCACTTCACTAAATATTATGACAGTTGTGAGATTGATCAGCCAGGTACATGCAGTTACTTGCCTGGGATTGGTTGAAAAAAATGTCTCTCACTTCTCAGTTAATCGCACATGAGTCTTAATGAATGTTTGGAACTTTTCCCCTGCCTCTTGGTCCACTCCTCATGAAGCTTACCTAATGTCCTTCCCCTTTACAGTATCTTTTTTGTTTCACAATTCACAGGCCTTCACTTCTCCTGCACGAACTGGCAAAATCTCCATAACACTCCTGCTAACCTTACCAGATAGTTTCAGCCAGACATCCAACCCTAGATGACAGAGTATTCAGATATATAATAACTTGGGTCTCTGGCACTGAAGGACTGTTTTCGATTAATGTATATGGACTGTTAGTCCTTCATTTCCTTCCACAACAGATTTATTGATAATGATGTGCTGCTCATCGCCCAGATGAATATTGTCCTTGTGTATTGTTGGTCTTTGTCACACCTTTTCCAAACTACCCACTCTCAATCCTTCATCAAATCCCTAACACTCTTGTCCCAGGCTGTGTGTTATATTGAGGTGTGATTTATCAATTGACTCCATAAATGGATTATGCACCTGATGGGGCAGATGTGGTAAAAGTGACACCAACTCAATGCGGGACCTTCTCCCATCTGAGCAATAGGCCACGCCAGCCCCACTTACCCACCTATGAACAATAGCGATACAGAGTCATATATAACATCAATCGTCACCATCATCATTCAGGCCTTGTGTTTCTTAAACGCTTAAACTTCTCCTGTGTCCACTCCTCCTGAATCGAGGATTTTGTAAGTTTCGTTTAAATGTTTTAATAAACTGGCTACTGGCTACCCATTCCTCAGTAGTTACTACTTTAATATCAGGTCTCCTTTGTATCATGGTGGTAGTCTGGTCTCAGTCTTTGTCAAGTTATGATATAAATCTCTGTGTCTCTGTGTTTTCTTTCAATCTGCTTGCCTGTAATGGATCATCATTTTGATTAATCCTGTAGGTGGAGTTCACCTAGACAATAGTGGGGTCTTGCTTGTGATGTCTTCCATGTTAGCAAACTAGCCTGTTACAACTACCAACACCATTAGGAAGGCGCCTGTGGAAACCATGCAATAAGGTTTTTTTTTAGATTGAGAGAGATAGCAGCCATCACTTAATCTATTTAAGGTAGGCAAACCAAGAAGTAAAGCAAACTAGTCTAGTTAGTAACTTTTAATGAAGATTACGTTTTTTTATGTTGCCGACAATATAGGCAAAGGGATACTCCCCTAGTAGTCAATATAGTTACAGAGGGTAGTAGAACAAGGGTATAACTAACTTGTATACATTTTGATAAGTAGCTGAGTGCTGCAAAAGTGACAAAGGTGGACATCAGCAAGCAAAAAAGTCAGCCTGTGTTGCTACCACTCTTGTTGTGGGGTATTCTTTGGGTTTAAATAAAGTAAGTAACCTAGCAAATAAAAACGTATGTGGAAGGGATTTTGAAATCAGCTAGGGATACTCTAGGGGGAAAAGTTGATGTAGAGTATGTGACTGTTAAGAGGGCAGCTTTTTGTTAATAAAAAAAACAGGCAAAAGCTTTGAAAAGACAAAAAACGTATAAAGAAACAAACCCCATTTTATTTACAAAAAATGTATCTTCTCCATCCACAAAAAAGTTCTTCCCACCAAAGAAAATATATTTAACAAACGGCTTATAGGGCATCCATCTGGGTGAGGAGACATGTCATCTCTTAGCAAACCAAAGCCAGCTCTCCTGGGATGCGTTGGAGGAGGCAGTCTGTGGATAACGACGAGGAGGGTCAGAAGTGGTGGATCCCAACTGCCGGCAGTGCTGGCGATGGTGTGGCTGGGATGAAGGCACTGACGGTTGGCCGGAGTTAATGGGGGCAGTGGCACATGCCTCCAGCTCCTACTCCTCCAAAGCCACAAGTTTGCAATAATCAACCTGGATAGCCTCTATTTGGTGGTGCTGCAGCCGGTGCTATCTCCTGACATTATAGTGGACCAGCAGGATTAGCTACATCAAGAAAATAAATGAAAGATAAATTGTAAATAATGCTTAGTGCAAACATTTGTTTACATAGTAGCACAGTAGCAGAACTTTGTTTGTCCCCTAGGGACATTGGAACTTTTGATGTGATTAGTCACAGGGCCAACTTCTCCCCACACATGCATCACATAAAGCACTGACTCCAAGGAATTAAGCCAGAATATCAACATAATAAAAGTGATTTTCTTCGGCTAAAGGATTTCATAGTAGAACTAAACAGACACTATCAGCCTCATTGCAGTTTCAGTTCGACCGCCGGATTAGAATGCAGGCAGTCAAAATTGAAACCGGACAGTCATTCCGGCACGTAATGCCAATGGACAGCTTTTCCGTGGTTAGGATTATGATGTTGATTTCCAAAGGATTTCCATGTTGGGCTCTCCGACATAGAAAGTCTGTCTGAAAGTGACATTGGGGGTCCCTAGCATGGCCTCTGGTTGGAGGCTAAGGGAGTACCTATGGTAATGCCCTGTCTATCCCTGCACTGGCAGGCATCTTGAGGTGCTACCACACGGTGCCGGGATTCACACAAACTCCCATTTCTCAATGGGAGCTAGTACTATGTTCGGTTTACGGACATAGTATAAGCTCCTGTAGGGAAATGTGAGTTTGCGACCACACCATGTGCGGTCACTTTGTAATTAGGTATGCAGAACCGCTGACCCATGGTCAGGCGGTTCCCATACTGATACAGTGTTGGGTGGACTTTCATCCGCCTGACATCGTAATAATGACCTTTGTGTGGAAAAAGAAAAAATACCTCTCAATAATGAGTAAGGCTTATACGCAGCAACATTAATAGTATTCTTGCTGAGCAAAATTAATGGAGGCATGCTACTGTCAGGCCTGCTGCTCTCTGCAGCCTGCAGCTGGGGCACCAATGTTGGACAATTTATTATCTTACATCAGTTCCAATGGCATTGCTCTTCTCCAACTGCGCTCAATTCTACCCTGACTCCAAAGAGGCACATGAATAATGATACTATATCACACATGTAACATACAAATGCAGATGAACTCTGTGCCATAGGTAGACAGTGGAAAAAACAATGCACTGCAGTACAGAGAAAGGAATGGGTTGTATATTTTATTTGGCAAGTTCGTCACAGAGTATCCCATCTGCCAAACTCTATATTAGGCACATAGTCCCACTTTACTCCCTGGCCTCACCCATCACCACAAACTATTTTCAACAAATACCTTCAATTGCCAAGAGGGAAGTTACTCTGCTGCAAGGTAAGTTAGGGGAATTAAGCTACATAGAGGTGTTGTTATAGAAACATAGGATTTTACTGATCATCATGTGCTAAGCTTCTGCTTAGTCAGTCACTGTATTTGACAAATGATGAAAGGGAAACATTTGTACAGATGTAAATCCATCATGGAACTTATGAAAAATATACAAACTGATCACTTGGCCATAAAAAAAATTTAACTGAAGCTGTGTCGCTGTTGTTATTGCGGATGTGTTCCCGCAGGAAGTTTTTGCCTTTTTTCATTGAGCTAGTACTGCCATCAGTTGCCATCTTCATCATCAGCTGCCAGCTACTATTTCCATCCTTTTTTCTCTCTCTCACCCTTTCTGGCCAAAGATTTGGGCGTATGAGCAGTACCTCAATATTGAAGTAGTATTACAGCATTACTGCGCCACATAGCTTGAAAAGCGCTTTAAAGAACCCTTGGTAGACAACAGTTGTCAGGTGAAACAATTGAGATAATTGAGGCAATCGAGAAAAACTGTTAGTCAACGCAGAGGTATTTATAATTCTTCAATGTTGAGAGGTGCGCTGTGGTCCTGCGAGCCCCTGGTATCTTGGATTTGTAACAAGAAAGATGCAATCTTAGGGGTGCAGTAGGGTGGTTGTTAGTCTGGCCACTTTGGGTTTGGCCTGATCCCACAGACCCAGTCCCGCTAGATCAGGGTTGCGGTCAGTGTGCTTGGTGTGCTCCCCCGCCTAGTATCTAGCACCTCCTGCATCTAGAGCGTTAGGCAACTAAGCTGATTGGCCTCTTGTCTCTATCACCTCGAGCCACCTATTAAGTTTGGAAGGAGGAGGTGAGTAGGTGCAGGTGCCTTGCAATGGATCTATTCCATCTTAGGACACCTGTGTAAGATGCCATCAAAGTGTTTTAGTTCCGGCCGTTTAATCTCTTCAACTGGCTCAACTGGCGCAACCACAATTTCCTTCAGCTCTCATAAACCATAAAAAAAAAAACAGTTGGTGCAAGAAGCCACAATCTCATCTGTCTCTTCTGAAGTCTCATCCTTGCATTTTATCTTTGCTCTCGAAGATTTGTAATGGAATGGGAATAAGGAATAGGAGAAAGCCCTAGGCACAAATCATTGAGTCAATGCAATGACCCCCTGCAACTAACGAAAGTTCCTAGGGCAGGGAAAAATGCAACTATTGAAGATAAATTCCCTAGGCAACTGTCGGTCTATTCAAGATAAGACCTTAGGCTCAACGCACATGATATTTATGGTCTCAGTGTACAATCGTATTCAACAAAGGTTCATTTTATTTATACAACATTTTTAAAAAAATAAAAACATACATTCCAAAACATTTTGGAAAAATTCATGTAAAAAATAAATATGAAACAATAACCTCAGAATATGACCCACAGAATAAACAATATTGAATATATACAGCATACATATTTATATAATCAATCATAGGACAAACTAATTATAGTTACACCAAGTAAATGAAAAAAGGCAAAACATCATAAATCAACAATACAATCCAGAGGTTTTTGATGTGATAATGAATCTTCTTAGTAACTCTGTGCTCATTTCGGCAAACAAGGCGCCTTCATCAGGAAAACCCACAATAAATCCTATATTTGCATTGAGGTTGAGGTCTTATCTTGAATAGAATGACAGTCAACAAGGAACAAATCAATCAGATGCCTTGGTTTTAGACTCAGCTTCACTCCAGGGCATTCTTTTATGACACACCCGTCAAACAGGTCATGGGTCCCCTTTGGCTGTACTTTTAAGTCCATCTCATAATTTATTGTGTTCTATGGAAGTTGTGAAGATGTTGATGTATGGGCTACATCCCAATTGTATATTGCAGGCAGTATGACTGAACCTGAGATCTGCCCCAAAAGCCCCAAGGCTCTCTCCCGTGGTCATGACAATTGCCAAGATGCAGTTTCTGCACTTGAAAATCTGGCAGACAAGGAATTTTTTTTAGGGTCTTGAGGGGATCCTGTTGTGGTTTTGTGTGAAGTGGTCCTTGGTATGTTGGAGGACTACTCCTTGCCAGACATGGCCGCTTTTAAGAGAAGAATTGTATAAGGGAGGCCAACTTGAGTCAACAAATTACTTTGGGTATGGATTTGAATATTGATTTGAGACATACTATGCACTGTATAGCTAGCCGACCATTATCACTGGCCTTGCATAGTAGCACACCATTTTTGAAGGTCTCCTTGCCGGACACATTGAACACTATGAATTGTGATTTATCTGTGTTTATAGGCTCTAAGGCATTTTTGCAGTTGTTTAATGTGCAAGTGAGGTGGTAGGAGGAGGTAAGGTTCCTTCTGATATTTTACTATGCATTGCAAGTTTTTATTTTCAATGTTAACCCTACTTGATAGATTAGTCCACAATTCTGACCAGTTGCCTGTTCCAACCATGTGTTGGCCATGCTGTCCCCCTATTTTAAAGGTGGTGCAGCACCTTACTTCCCCCTTTTCCTTTGGTCTTTGTTCAAGGAAGGAAGAAAAGGGTGTAGAGGCAAAGTCTTAAGTCCCCAAACTAACACCATGTAAAAAATTGGGGTGAAATAATTGGAGTTCAGGTGGGTGAGCCTAGTGAATTGGGGGCCACAATTTTGGGGCAACCTGATAATAAAACTGAGGCCTGTGAGGAGGGTAACAATGTGCTTCCTTTTTCTTGTAAAGACGCAACAGAAGGTCCTATCAAGAAGTCTTTGAAGCCAAGGTAACTGTAATTGGAAATCCCTTTCCAATTTTTTTAATATTCAAATTAGGGGGTGTCCTTCTGGCTCTCTTGCTAGTGTTTCTTAGACCCCAGATGATCTATTACTGTTGATTTGTCTGGGGCTTCCACAGGTAATGCTTCTCCCGAAAAAAGGGTCTTCCTGGAATATACCAGGGGAAAACGCCAGAAGGGTAAAAAGTAAATGACTCAGTGCATTGTGATATGTAAGGCCACAAAACATAGTTGTCCAAATAATATGGAGTAGTCTGCTTGCATTATTTAGTCTCTTAAAGCAGAAGTATTGAAGAATGCCCCAACACACCTAGGCTCAGAGCTGGATATCTAGGAAATAACTAGCATACCCCTTCTCCCTACTATATTATAAATACTGACCTCACACTGCCACCAGCAGGGAGGAAGAGAGGTGGGTTCCTGAGATAAAGGATACTGCCTATAATAATCAGGGTGTTATGAATGTGGATCATGTGAAAGAGCACACTGGGAGTGGGACTGTGAGAGTTAAAATGTCGAGCATTGAAGATAAAAGTTGCCAGCTCTTTCATGAGGATAGGTAGGTTCCTAAGGGATCATTATCAGTTGCCCACGGTAGGAAATGATCTCCCCATTTTGCCCCATAGTTTGGTAGAACCCTTAATGTATAGGAACCCCCTTTCTTTCACAGCCTCCTTGTTTGGGGGCTGGATAAAAATATACTAATAATTATGTTGAGGGTTCTGATTTTGGAAACATTTCTGATACCTTTTTTAATACTTTGAACTGTGTATCCCTGTGTGATAGTGAATTGAGCCCGTTGAACAGACGCTTTATCCTGAAGCTTCTACTGGAGATCAAGGCTCTGAGATTAGTAAAAACCAGAGATATTGATCTGCATATTTAGACCCTCGCACCTCCCTCCCAAGCTCTAGTAATACATTTAGCTCTAGCAATGTTGATTTTAGGCAATGTGGATCACTTACAGAAAAAATATATTGATGTTTTTCCGCCCGAGAAAATGGTTCATCCCAAACCAAATAGCTTAAGTCCAGGAGTCTACTCAGGGTTTTGAAGGATATCACAATTTCTATAGGTAGAGATACTGATAGGAAAGTGATAAATATTGTTGGATATGAGGACCCGTGGGCTAGGGAACGAGGGAAGGTAGCTGAGTAGCGGGGATTTTGAATGCCAAAGAAAGTAATACAAAACTACCAATGATGCAGAGGTAGCCCTAAGACTATACTGCTCTATTTTATAAATCCATGTATAATTTTATTGTATTTGTTTTATATTGATTCTTGCACAGTATGTTTATATATATGTGGCCCTATTTGAAGTGCCAAAACATAATAAAATATTTTGACTTTTTGGCATTAACTGAAGCAGATGCACATTGCACAGCCAATAGTGCAGTGCCAAATTGAAACATACTGCACTTAGGTCACGAGTGGTGAAATTCCATGGGCAGGGAGACTATGAATGATGATGGGTGGGATATCTGCCTCACTTAACAAATACAATATACTTAATTTGTCAATAAGCAAACAATGTGAATTATCCCCATCTGTCCCTGCCACTGCTGGAACTCCTCCCCCTCCAGCCTCCTAGGCCTCCTGTCACACTGGCACTGCCACTGGTCCTGAAACTGGTGGTCTGTGCGGCTAGAAACATTTACCCATTTTGACACCAGTTTCACCTCCTAAGTAATTAATTACATATTTTTTACAAAGTACAACAGCAATACCTCCCTACAGTTTGGTTAGCAGTATCTGCTATCAAAGCTATCACTCTTGGAGGTTTATTGGTTGACATAATTGAAAACCCAAGATGTCCAATCAAAAAACAAAATGTTTCTCGTAATGGAGGGCCAAAGCTATGATGAGTCATTGAAGCACAATAGGACGACTGTAAAGCCTGTTTTATAACCAAAAACAAGATGGTAGACACATTTGTCTTGCAATAGTAATCATGTAATAGCAAGACCCCAAGTGGTTCTTGCCCATGATGTCATATAGTCTAATCTTCCGCTTTGTGTCAAATTTGGCACAAAAGTTCACCTGTGCATGTCAGTGCATGTCATGCATGCCGATGTTGGATCTAGGCTATATATATAGTCATGTGATCAGGGCAGGTAACTGCCAAAACGCGTTATGCCAGAATTGTTTGTGCATAAATAAATATAAAATCTATGTCCTATACCTGGGTACACTCTTGTTTTGTCTTGGACAAGACTGCTTTGAACGAGGAATATATATATATATATATATACATATATAAGAATCTTCTTGAAGTTTTCCAAACTTTTGGCCAGTTCAGTTCCGCTCCTTCCCTGAAGGTTTTGGGGTGATTGGTAAAGAGGGGGCCGAGAAAAAAGGGAGGTCCCAAAACGTGTTTTCCCTATGCAATTTCCCATAGGACCTTTAGCCATGGCTACAGCTTGAACGGCTGAACGGAATTACACCAAATTTGGCAGAGAGGTAGTCCTCAGTTCCGACTTGTGCCTTTCGCATATCTGGTGTCAATCTGTTGAGTAGTTTCTTTGAAAATTACGGTTAAAGTCATTTAAATATCTCTGGGTGCGGAGGATCCGCGGATTTGCGAGGATTGGCCTCGTAGGATATGCGCACCGTCCCGATCACGCGCTCAATTTTAATTGGCTGCCAAGCGGTTGTAAACATTTGAAATCAGGAACTGTTGGCAGCCATTTGTGCCTCATAGAAGCAAGGCTGAGGAAGTCATTGAAATATGAGTGGAACATGTGAAACGGGGGCAGGGTAGACACACCCTGACCCCCTAGGCCTCCTCAGGGGGTCACATAAGGACTCGTAGAGGCAAAAAAGTAAGATAGTATCTTTCTTTTCTTTTTCAAGTCACGGGATGCGTGTAGGATCCGCTCATTTTGCCGCCGAAAAAAAAGCATTTTGAGATATACATCACGCTTATGTGAATAGATGTTGGGTAGCTCTAAAAAGAGCCCTTGTGTTTATTGAGAGATTTTAGTACTTATAAGTAAGTACTGATGCAGAGTCTAAAGTTCATAGGAAAGACTCTGTTCCCTTCATCTGTAAAATGTACAGCATTTCTCCTACAGATGCCATGTATATTAAAACACATATGTTTGTGGTATATGGACACCATTCTATAGTCTTGGAGAAAAGTAGAAACAGATTTATTCACATTTTTTTCTAACTTTCTCAATATGTGGACAAAATAGATTGGAGTAGTTCCATTTCTGCCTTTGGCATATGTTAGAATAGACAAAGGAAGTTTTTGGGGAAAAGTGAAATTAAAACAGAAAAGAAATGATTGGTTGTTTGACAACATTCTTCACAGAAAACTAGGGTGCATGTTTTTGATTTCTAAAAGCATGATCCTTATTGGTTAGCAGAACGTGATTGAAAATAACATTACGTAGGATAAGGAAGTATATTGAGAAGTCGAGCACACTTGCTGTTTTTTAGCAACATTGTGTGATGAACCTTTGTGTTCTTCGGGAGCCAGTATTGTTTTTTTGCATGGGTAGATGCTAATTTGTATATGGAAACTGCAATCTGCTTTGGATTTTGAAAGTGAGAATAGATTTCACTACTCAGTCTTTCAAAATGCAAACTATGTTTGCTATGGGAGGGCGGAAGTCGTGAGAGTCCCGCTCTGTCAAAGCAAACAGCAGTATAGCGGGGGTAGGCACCCCGGGACACTGAAAGAGCCGGTCACAGTAGTTTCCAGGGCACTCGAGGGCACCAGGCATAGGGCCTCGCAGTCTGCCTCCCGTAATACACACATTCCCAGGGCTTGAAGGGGGTTGTGAGGCTCACAGACTTGTAATTTTGTAGGGGGGTTTGGATGCGAAAGTGGTGCAAAGCGGTTGTAAATCTGGTACACAGTGTTTTGTTTTACTTTGCTTTCCTCTCTGTCATGTAGAGGATTCAGGGTAAATATAGCGGTTTCAGTACAGCAAGTAACTTTTAACCCTACCCCCAAACAGCTTTCTGCCTGTTACTATAGTAACAGTTAAGTGAGCACAGAGGTTATAGGTTCACCACACTATGTTGCTAATGGCGTTGTACATTTTATTCTTTTGAATTGGAACCTTAAGTTGTAGTTAAACACTCTGGTAAATATCTGGTGAAGAACTAGCCTCTGAATTATACTTCAAATTATGAATATAATTTCTATTGTGGACTGTTACCCCCACAAAAAAAAGACGTATGTACTTTTTGAATTAACTTTTATTAAAACAATAAATAACTGAAAGTATAACTAAATGATAACAATAAAATAGATAACTAGAACCATAACGTTAACAAAACAATATAACAAACAACATATAATATGGACTCCAATAGAAATAGTGTAGTTAATCTGCAAAACAAAAATGAAAATTAGTGTTTAAAATTAGATTGATGTGACTAAATGAGTTCACACATTACAAGTCTAGGTCTATATTGCAAAGAACATACCTGCGGATTATTATTGTCATGTGTTTTCAGTGTAGCACCCTAGTTACCAACATAGATGTTTATTCTTAAATAGTTTCCGCCCATTTTTTGCTTTCACTGTAGAATGGTTTACCTAGGCCATTACCAGAATCGGCTCAGAAGTGCAACTTGACGCTTGCCAGATATAGCGGTCAGCCAATTATACAAAAGTGTCCACAGATCGACGGACCTGAACCAAATCCCATAATCGTTACTGGATAGGAATGACAATAATAATCCGCAGGTATGTTCTTTGCAATATAGACCTAGAATCTAAGAGGCTTTTAATATATGTTCATACAGAATTAATCAAGTGGGTACATGTGCTTCCCCTTGTAGATGGTAAAAATCTCTTGATTACCTGAGAATCACAGCCACTACAACCTATAGGAAGCGCCACGTTAAGGAAACCTACAGGTATGCATAGACTGATAGGCTTAGAGAAAATGATATATAGATAGGAAGTTTTCCATTAGCTTTCCCCACAATAGAGTGCTAACCACTTCTCTAGTTCATCCATTAGACTAATATCCCTAAACATGGGATCTTAATTTAACCTGAGCTCCAACAATCGGTCGAAACAAGGTTTACAACCCTAAGGTGTAGAGAACCTCTAAGCTCATAGAAGAAATAAGTGATGCTTCCATTCATTCTCCGTAAAGCATTGTTCGTTTAGATGACAGACAGATTAGAATCGCTGTACTAGATTTAGTTAACCTGTTCTGAAAATTAGATATCTAATTTTATGTATATCCATCTTAGGAGACTTATGAGGATCCAACTGTATGACAGACAACGAAAATAACAGTCTTGATAAAGGTGGCACCGAATTTCACGCAAAACCACCGAAACGCGTCGACGCAAGTTTAAGTACAATTCATGTTGTTCCTCCCTGATGCATATAAGATTGTGAGGTTATAACACCAGGGCTGTTTGAAACTTTTTCTGTGAATGTACGCCTTGTAAACTTTCAAGTCTTATGTTTTACAATTTAGTTTTGTCTGTCCCATACTTTTGTGCAGGTCACAAAAATATAAATTTGTTTTTAATTGTGTGTTCATACTATTTTACAAATGTACTGTATGCTATTTTAATATTTCAATAAATTGTTATGTACTCTTAATGTTGTTTACATTTTTAACTTGAGGAGCATAATTTCACTTTGTTATAGCTAATTTTCTAGCTTTTCTTGTACACAACCCAAGGGAATCAATCTGTCTTTTACTTAGGTCTAACACCCCAATTCCCTTGCTCGTTTCAAGGGGTTCCTCTCTATCTTTACATTAGTGGAACTACAAGTATGCTGAAGGACTTGCAGACTAAGAATCCAGTCAACTTTGGAAGGGGTGTGTTAAGGATATTGAGAGAGGCTCCTTCTGCTTCATGAGAAGGCCCAAGTACCAGTGGAGCAACACTGTCAACCTCTACTGCACAGCCTAATATTTGTCCCACATTTGGAACCCTTTAAGAGAAAAAGTAAGAAGGCTGGGAGCTTTGTATGCCATCCTAATACCTAATCATCCATTAGTTATACAGAGATCCACCCCGTATCCGACTCATCCATACAAGTGTGAATTGGACATTATTTGATACCAAAAATCCCTCAAGTACTTATATCTTTTACTTTTTAACTTCGTCGACTACTCATATTGCAAGTATTTACCTTAACGTTATCCGTTAAACATTTGTGAATCTCCATGGTTCAGACAACTAGTAAATGCCACATTTGAGACATCGGTGTAATCAGCTGCAAGAGGAGGATATACTCTATTTCAACCTCGGCAATTTGCTGCTAATTTATGTAATATTCTGCAAACTGAAAAAAGTGTTAAAAATGTATATGTTGTACATATGTCCAAGATTAATTTTAATGTACATAAAACCATTTGCTCTCAATAGGATTGGGGTTGAAAAGCAATCATCAGAGGTTATATTTGGCAAGCAGAATAGAAAATAGCATTGCATTATACAAATTGTAGGCCGAGATTGGTCACTCACTTCATTTACAAACTCCTGGCCTTGATCTGATAGTATTTGGAGAGCAGTTAGCGGATCGGGTATGTCGAGTGGGTGACCACCATCTGGTATAGTGCATGGGGAGGAATAAACAGCTTGTGGCGACCAATACGTCTCATGGTTGGGATATCTGTAGAATGAGATAGAACAGGGGACAAATCAAGTTTAAGGTTATTAAAAAAATTGGAGAGCGTTGTAAATTACAACATTGGTCAATCGATCACATGTGAACTGCATGGGGAGGAAGCACCACGTGGCGCACTACTTATAAAATTAAAGGCGGCAGGATTAAGTCATTTTCCTAGAAACATTGCCTACCAAGGTAAGATATTGGAGGTATAAGAGCTGGAAACCGTGCTAAAATACACTATTGCCGAAAACATTACTTTTGCAATGCGTGGGGCACGTGACGCACTAATTACAAGAGAAATACTACATCGCATTAAGTTGAAGAGCACGTGGCACACTGCTGCGGGAATGGCCACATGGCACGTGACACACTACTTACACGAGAAAACTACCTCGCATTAAGTTGAACAGCACGTAGCATACTGTTGTGGGAACGGCCACATGGCGCTTTGCAAATTAAAGAAACATGGCAGGATTAAGTGATTTGCACTGAACTAAGGATAGCAAATCAAGTTTAACGTTATTAAAAAACATGGAGAGCGTGGTTAAATGCAACATTGGTCAATTGTGAACTGCCTGGGTAGGAAGTAGCACGTGGCGCACTACTTACAAAAAATTAAAGGTGGCAGGATTAAGTGATTTGCCTAGAAACATTGCCTACCAAGGTAAGATATTGGAGGTATAAGAGCTGGAAACCATGCTAAAATACACTATTGCCGAAAACATTACTTTTGCAATGCATGGGGCACGTGACGCACTACTTACAAGAGAAATACTACATCGCATTAAGTTGAAGAGCACATGGCACACTGCCGCGGGAACGGCCACGTGGCGCTTGGCAAATTAAAGAAATGTGGCAGGATTAAGTGATTTGCACAGAACTAAGGATAGCAAATCAAGTTCAACGTTATTAAAACACATGAAGAGGGTGCTAAAATTCAACATTGGTCAATTGATATCATGAGCATTGCATGAGGAGGAATCAGCATGTGGCACACTACTTACAGAATTAAAGACAGCAGGATTAAGTGATTTGCCTAGAAACATCGCCTACCAAGGTAAGATATTTGAAGTATAGGAGCTGTAAATCGTGCTAAAATACACTATTGCCAAAAACATTAATTTTGCAATACATGGGGCACGTAACGCTCTACTTACACGAGAAAAACTACATCGCAATAACTTGAACAGTACGTAGCACACTGATGTGGGAAGGGCCAAGTGGCACTTGGTAAATCAAAGAAACGTGGCAGGTTTCACTGATTTGCAGAGAATAAAGGATAAGAAATCAAGTTTAACGTTATTAAAAAACATGGAGAGCATGCTAAAATACAACATTGGCCAATCGATTACATGTGCACTGCATGGGGAGGAAGCAGCACGTGGCGCACTACTTACAAAATTGAAGGCCGCAGGATTAAGTGATTTGCTCAGAAACAAAAGTTACGAAGTCAACTTTATTAATATAGGAAAGTAGGAAAGCATGCTTAAAAACAACATTGTCAAATCGAACAAAAATTTGCATTTACGTGGTATTTAAAGATCATTCAGATTAATTTAATAATTCTTATGAAGAAGTGGATACAAGCACTATTAATGGCTGTGACTCCTGAATAGGAAAAGTTTGAGAAGGTTGGCAGGTTAGAAATCCTTTGCAGAAGGATGATTGGTTGAGCATGATGTCACTGGATGTGAGAGCTGTGGTTGGGCGCGTTGTAATTGAGCATGCGCAAATAAAATGAAATACGTTGGGGTACATAGCTAGACGGTGGGACGTATTGTGCGCTTACGTAATATTAACACGGAGCGCTACCACAAACGTGCATGCGCAAAGTGAAGGCAACTCCTAGGTGGTAAATACACAGATGCACTTCGGATGTCGATAGAACACTGGCTTCCGCAGGAAGCAGGAATCCAGTGGGACAGTGGGGGAATTAAAGACCCTTGCACGGTCCCCAACGGTGACGGCCAAAATAAATCATATAAAAAAGGCCGTCCCCGGGAAATGGGGTCCCTGGGGCCTTGAAGTGGCTTCAGTAGGGAGGCTATGCAGCCTTCCTCCATAAAATATCAATATATAATTAGCCATGCCCCGGGGGGTGGGGACCTCGGTGACCGGAATAGACCACGGGCCCCATTCCCATGAAAAAAGTTGAAAAAAAAAGCCATTTTATGCCTTGGTAGAAGGGAGGCTGAAGAAGAGTGTGAAATGTCAGTTTAAAACGTGAAAAGGGGGGTAGACACACCGTGACTCTCTAGGTCTGCTCAGGTGGTTCCACAAGGACCACCATGGCCCCAATTTTTTATTTTCTTTGGTAAAATCGCGGGGTGCGTATATGATCTGCACATTCTTGCGCAATTAAATAAAAAAGACGTGGCCTTTCGCTCGTCTTTTGTAATTTGCATTCTTTCAACTGTTCAGAGGTGATGCAGCAGTGCTGGATTCAGGATCCACCCCTGAGTCAGAAAAAGTAATAATAACACTATTTACCTGCTAAGTGAATTTCCTTTCATAAGCTGACATTGACTGGTTTCAGTTGGAAATTCTTTTAAGTGTGCAGTTTTCGAACTTTAAAATATTCACCTTAAGTCATCCGAAGAACAAATTCCAATTTATTCATTTGTTATCAGGAGAGAAACCAGTGCTGCATCTTTTAGCCCAGCACTGACCCTGAAAAGTAGTTCCAAGCATACTTAAAAGTAACTTGTATTTCCTTCCATAGGAATCCCATTCCTATAAAAACAATGAATACATTAAGATTTGCATGTCAGGCTCTAGGGGCTGGGGTCCAGGGCCCAAAAAAAATAAAAAGAAGGGGGTCCACACAATGTAATGTAATTTAAAAAATAAAATATCTAAAAATAAATAGTTTAAAACAAATTGTAAATCAGTATCAAAAACATAAATATAAGAATAAATATATTTAAAACTTGCCATTTACAAAACCTTTAAGATTCACTGTAAAACACATAGGTTTCAGACATGTTATAATTGGGAATTAGCATTTAAAACACCTTTGAAATTCACTGAAAAAACCACAGGTTTCCGACATGTTATAGTTAGGAATTAGCATTTAAAAAAACCTCCGAAATTCACAATAAAAACACAGGTTTCAGGGGTGTTATAGTTAGTTTGACATTTCACTCTTACAAAACCATTGAAATTCCCCCATTATAGTTAGTTGTACTAAATATAACTCACGCGCATGCAATCCACTGCTGATGATGTCACATATTACATCATTCATGACATGGTCAGTGACATCACTGATGACATCTCAAATGACATCACAGATGACATCACTGTTGACATCATCCATGTGACAAACTGATACACCTCATCATACAGTAGCATAACCTTTCAACACTCATTATAACATATGAAGTACACTATTTTATACCATTGACACACCAGTACAAGTTTCTAAAATCCCACTCAGTGATTCCTAGATCTACAGACACAAATCTAAAGACTTACCTATGTTTTCACTCATACATGCTAACAAAGATCAATAGAACACTAATAAATATACTTATATACTATTACACACCAGCACATATCCTATTCACTTATGCAGACATCCTACTCACTTATGCAAATAATTGATCATAATTATACTTATTAAGCTACTCACTTACACAAACACCACTTTATGTATTTATATAGATATTAACTCATACTTAGTGTGTTATAAAATCACTATTACAACTATACAGTTATCCATATCTCACACATAAAATCACTGAGTCTTATGTATACTTAGTTATATACAACAATTGTCACGTACACTGCCTTTTATATTTTTAGTTTGTTGGATATACATCATTGAGAAATATATTTACTCATCACCACACCCATAAAGAGATTCACTCACCCAAACAACTGTTTCCACATACAGTCTTAACATCATATACCTACTAAATCAACTATTTACACATCTTTCGACAGTCACACACATCCTACCCAACCACACACACATTCATTCACTATCCCATACAAATACTCACTTAAATAATTAATTACTAATGTAGACTTTCACATACCTAGTAATCACCGTATGTAGTAGTTTACACAACAAGAGATAGAGTGATACAGGTAATCACAAAGTTTAATCACTACCCCATATATTTAGTGAGACACTTTAAATTCGTCACTTAGACACTCAATCACTTTGCTACTAAATCCTCCATTCAGACACTTATACAGCCACTCAGTGTTCAAGGCAGATTCCTATATAAATGATACTAATTTAAATATCGAAGCAAACCACATTCACTGGATGATGTGATCAGTGATGTGATCAGTGATGTCATTTGAGATGTCATCAGTGATATCACTGACCATGTCATGAATGATGTAATATGTGACATCATCAGCAGAGGATTGTGTGCACGTGAGTTATAATTAGTACAACTAAATATAATGGGTGATTTCAATGGTTTTGTAGGAGTGAAATGTCTAAATAATTATAACACCCCTGAAACCTGTGTTTTTTTCAATGAATATATATATATATATTTATATATATGTATATTACCTACTGGCTGTCGCCAGTATGTAGTTATAGTTAGGACCTATTTTCCATAGGAAATCTGCAACATTCTATTCCGAATAACTTTGGCACCGGTTGTTGAATCTTTGCAAAATTTCCAAAACTTTTGACCAGCTCCGATCCACTCCTATGCTGAAAGTCTCGGTGTGATTCGTCAAGCGGGGGCAGAGAAAAAAAGGGGGTCCCAAAACGTGTTTTCCCCATGCAACTTTTCATAGGAACATTTAGTCACAGCTACAGCCCGAACTGCTAAACGCAATCCAAGGACCCCTTACAAATCATGCACACGTCATGAATGAAACGCCAAAATTCCACTAAATGGGAGGCAAACAACTCACCATGAGTGCCTCTGAGGACATGTTCCTCTCACCACCCCACATGCAAGCATGCGTAGCTAGGGGAGAAACATGCCCCATTGCAACACCCCGTAGTTGCTGAAAGACTTCCATGTTGAACATAAAATATTTGTTCAACAAACATCCTCAGAATGATTTCATTGTGTTAGCGGAAATTGATATTCCATTTTTCTAAAATTATTTTACTGCTTTAAGTCAGTCCACATGATGGATGCTGGTGTAGAGGGTTCAAATATCCATTACAATGAGTACATAATTATCTTCCCATTTAAAAAAAAAGAACAAAGGCCGGCCCCCGGGATGGGATCTTCTGAGCCATAAATGGCCTAAGGAGGGGGGCAAGGCAGCCCCCATCCAAAAAAACAAAACAATATGGCCATGCACCGGTGGATGGGGTCCCTGGGGCAGATTTTGGCCGCGGGAGGGGTGGCACGTGGCCCCTTCCTAAAATTGTGGAAAAAAAAATTTAGGGGCAAGCCCTGGGGTATAGGATCCCCAGGTCCAGAATATTAGGGAAATAAGGGGGCCAGACAGCCCCTCCTTCTTACATTTTGTTAAAAACGACCGGCATAATGCCGGATGCCATGCCCCATATGGCCGGGATGCCCGCCACCCCCTCCCAACACAATCTCCAAGGATGGGAGAAGTCGGACACAGGTTTGAACTTTTGGAAGGCGGGAGGGAGTCACCCTCCCGGCCGTATTTATTAAAATATGAAACAAAATTTAAAAACATTAAATATAAGTTTCATAATTATGTACAATTTTACATTTATTACATTTCGATGAAGACATGTTCTTTGGCTAACCTTAACAGATCTCTAATACAAAGGTTTCCTAGCCGAGTCTAACATCCTGCAAATGCATCCATTCTAAATTAAAATTGTACATCCTAGCATTAAGGGCCAACGGCAAGGTCTTAACCGGTGTCAGATCCCTACTACCAAAACTCTCGCCCTCACGGTGTGAGTGGCGCATGCGCAGAGGACTCTACCCTCGTTGCCAACTGTAACTTCCCTTGTCGTGGTGGGGGCCCCCTTTCCACTCGACGCCATCTTAAAGGTCGTCCGAGTTCCCGTGTGAGGTATCTGTAGGAAGGACAGCGTGGACTCCCCCCCCATCCCCACACTCTCTATCCGCCGTTGCGGATATCCGGCCCCCGGGAAATTAGTAGGAGGGGCATCTAGCCGCCTCCCCCCTGGGAGGGGCCTATGGCCGTCTCCCCCTAGGCGACCCATCCTTAGTGGGTGCCGTCTCCCCGTGGGAGGGGCCAATGGCTGCCTCACCCGGGCGCTCCTATCCATTCTGGGTGGCGACCCCCTCTAGGGACCTTGAAATTACTGCTCACCGATCATGACCTTACCGCCCGACCAAAATAAATACGACAGTTGTTACCTACTAAGGAAGGAAAATTCTGACATCGCCTCGATGTGTCATCGACTGCTCACTCCTACCAAGAAAAACATTATCCTAAAGGCAGAAGTCACATCCTTATCTCACACATTCCTTTACTTTTCTACAAAGGAAAAAAGGCCTATCTCAGCAAAACTTTATTTAAAACAAACATTGCCATAAGGGGCTGGTGGGTTGGTCAAAATTGCTGCTTGTTCCGTCGAGGGCTCACGAGCAACGAGTGGGTGCAGCCTTCAGAGCACAGGAACAAGAGGACGCTTCTTCGGATTCCCGCTCTATTTATTCTTCTGCGGGAGGGCGTGTACCCTCCTCCAGTACGCCTACCTGGCGTGGTCTTCGATGTAGGTGTCTAGGACAACCCCTCTTGGGTGGGAAAAGGCGCGCCCCGTCTACGCCGCTTCGGGCATACCAGCCGAGCCACGCCCCCCGCCCAAAATGGTTTCCCGGGGGGATCGGGGCACCCATCCATACGTTCGGGGGAACTGAGTGGTCGCTCCTTTCCATATGGCCGGGATGCCCGCCACCCCCTCCCAACACAATCCCCATGGATGGGAGAAGTCGGACACAGGTTTGAACTTTTGGAAGGGGGGAGGGAGTCACCCTCCCGGCTGTATTTATTAAAATATGAAACAAAATTTAAAAACATTAAATAAAAGTTTCATAATTATGTACAATTTTACATTTATTACATTTTGATGAAGACATGTTCTTTGGCTAACCTTAACAGATCTCTAATACAAAGGTTTCCTAGCCGAGTCTAACATCCTGCAAATGCATCCATTCTAAATTAAAATTGTACATCCTAGCATTAAGGGCAAATGGCAAGGTCTTAACCGTGTCAGATCCCTACTACCGAAACTCTCGCCCTCACGGTGTGAGTGGCGCATGCGCAGAGGACTCTACCCTCGTTGCCAACTGTAACTTCCCTTGTCATGGTGGGGGCCCCCTTTCCACTCGACGCCATCTTAAAGGTCGTCCGAGTTCCCGTGTGAGGTATCTGTAGGAAGGACAGCGTGGACTCCCCCCATCCCCACACTCTCTATCCGCCGTCGCGGATATCCGGCCCCCGGGAAATTAGTAGGAGGGGCATCTAGCCGCCTCCCCCCTGGGAGGGGCCTATGGCCGTCTCCCCATAGGCGACCCATCCTTAGTGTGTGCCGCCTCCCCGTGGGAGGGGCCAATGGCCGCCTCCCCCTGGGCGCTCCCATCCATTCTGGGTGGCGCCCCCCTCTAGGGACCTTGAAATTACTGCTCACCGATCATGACCTTACCGCCACAGGCCGGATAGTTGACCGACTATCCGGCCCCCCTACTCCTCCTAAAGGTCATGCTTCCTCAAACCCCTTAGCCATGCTATGAAGTCTCCTATGAGTAAATCATTCCCCTCCCTGGACAGGTGAACCCCATCATTCAGATACATGAGATCACCCCGAATACACCCGTGAGGAATGCTATGCAACTGCGAAGAGCGAAGCAATTTACCAATTTTATTGTTAACCCTTTTCACCGAATGGTTCAGTGCTGACACCGAAAGGCCCCCCCGCCATACCTTCCTGGGAATCATGTGGGACCAAGCAATCGTGCACCCTGGGATTCTTTTAGCCAACCAGCTAGCTAAATTTGTTCAAACAACGCTCGTCTACCCAGTGTCACCAAGTCATTGCCCCCCAGGTGTACTATGACTACAGATGGCTGTGACCTCCGCCGCCCTAAGAGATCCTCAAAAAATGATTTGAATTGGTCAAAACAGAGCCTGCCCTTCCGATGGAAGGCCACTCTGTACCCGTATTCCCCAGCTGCGTGAGTCGCGTCACCTGCTTTGAATACGTCCCCGGCGCGCCTCACATATGAGTGGCCCACGACCCATACCACTCTCCCTCCAGACGGTGATCCTTGACCGCTGGTCTCCTGGTGCTGGGTTGACTGCAAATTCCGCCCCGCGTGACAGGCTCGCGAAACTGTAATTCAAACAAAAGACAAGAAGCGTCAGTGCATGTCAATTGATCTTTACAACATGTGCAATCGCACATACCTTTTGAATCAATTCGAGGACCATCGTCCCAACTGTTTCACTTCCTCCGCACTCTGACCCCTGGCTGTAGCCTCAGTAGCAGCCCCTATCCTAAAGGAGTGGGTCCCAAAATCGCACGGGTCCATGCCCGCAGCAGCGATTGTCAGTGCTAGCACCCTCTGGAACTGAAACCTCGTCAGTGGGGTGCCATCCTTGTGCCTTTGCAAACTCCCCCCCATGTAGCCGCCCTTAGTGCCAAGTATTCCTCTATACACTTTATCGGGCACGTGGGGGACCCTCGCGCGCGCTGCACGACAACACTATTTCCCATAGCCCCCTGCTAGGTCTTGGACCTGGCTATCGAGACCACCATTGAATCACCCCTAATTTGGACGTGATCCCTGCACAAGCCTCCCTCAACGTCTTTCTTATTTCTTGCGACCAGTTCGCTCACCCGCATAGCCCCATGGAATGCTAATGCGAAAGCTGCCCGGAACAGAACTGCTTCGAAATGGGAGGAGCACGTCTCGTCTGATTTCGCTACGAGTAGAGACAACCTGTGTAAGCCAATCGGGCGCCTCGCATCCTGCTTGCGACCCTCGAGGCGCTGCCAGCCGCGAAGGGCCTTTTTAACCAAAAAGGAACCCGTTGGGTCTTTTATGCCATGCACTTGCGCCATGAATGAAATGGCCGCCCTATGCCTATTGGCCGTTGCCGCTGATCGGCCTTCTCTGTGCAGCGCTACCAGGAACCCCAGGAAGGATTCCTCCTGACCCCAGCTCTGACTCCCTGTGGGACCCAAAAATGTGCAATAGGAACGAAACGCTCCTTCGTATGCCTTTCTTGTCCTGGGGGCTAAGCTTGCTGCCACGAGGTCTTGTAATCCAGGGCACCGATTAGCCATAGTGCTTCGGGGAATGGTGCCGCCACTAGGTCCGCTGTAGGTAGATAACCCCTGAACGCCTGCATATGTGAACGAGAGAGTGCATCAGCTGCATGATTCAGTACGCCTGGCACATGTTTCGCCCTGAACTGTACATTCAATCTCATGCAAAGCAGCACAACTTCTTTTAACAATCTCAAGATCCATTTGCAACGTGCTGCCTGTTGGTTAATGCATTTGACAACAGTCATATAATCAGACCAAAACACCACTGAGCGGTCCCTGAAGTCGTCAGGCCATGCCATCAGAGCAACCCAAATGGGGAATAACTCCAAGAACCCAATGTTACCTGTGAGACCGCTGGAGTGCTACCACGTCGGCCATGTTTGCGCCAACCATCGATTACCTAAAATGGCGCCAAATCCCACGCTCCCCGCTGAGTCAGTCCACAGACCTAGTTCATCTGAAGACGCTGGCGGCTTGTTCCACACGACTCGACCGTTGAAGTCCGCCAGAAATGCCAAACAAATGCGCATATCCTGGCGAACCTCTGCCGACAGGCTCGTACGGTGGTGCCCCTCTTTGAGACCAACCATAGCTTGCGCAATAGAGGGTGAGAAGGGGCGGGCCATTGGTATCACCCTCAAAGCAAAGTTAAGCTGACCCACTGTTTGTTGTAACTGGTGCAGGGTCACTTTCTCCTTGCCCAGGCATTGCGTCAAGGAAGCCCTAAACTTGGCTACCTTTTCCATCGGTAAACTGAAACATCCCTCCACAGAATCGAGCTCAATTCCCAGAAACTCCAGTGAAGTAGATGGTCCAACCGTCTTACCTGGTGCCAATGGGACTCCAAACTCCCTCATGAGGATGCAGAAGTCGTGCAGCGCCTGCGCACATTTCGTATCGCCGGCTACTCCCAAGAACAGGAAGTCATCAAGATAGTGCATAACATGCTTATGCCCTGTGGCCTCGGTGAATGCCCACTCTAAAAAACAGCTGAACATTTCAAAATAGGCACAAGAAATGGAGCAACCCATAGGCATGCATTTATCCATGTAATAACTCCCTTGAAATGCAAAACCTAGCAAGCGCTGATCCTGTGGGTGTACCGGGAGCAACCGGAACGCCGATTCGATATCTGATTTCGCCATCAGCGCCCCGGGGCCCAGGTGATTTAACATGGCCACGGCATCATCGAACGATGCGTACCGCACTGAACAAACTTCTGGGTCAATGGCCTCGTTCACCGAGGAACCCCTTGGAGCAGATAGGTTATGAATAAGTCTAAACTCCCCTGGGTCTTTCTTCGGGACAACCCCCAACGGGGAACAGATGAACCCCGCCACCGGCGGGCGGTGAAAAGGCCCTGCCACTCGCCCTAAGCTGACTTCTTTTGCTATTTTCTTCTCAGCCACGCTTGGGTTGTGCTGTACCGATAACTGGTTTCTACAAAAGGAGTCCCCCCCGAAAATCCCTCGCCGGGATGTGGAAGCCATGTAAGAATCCCTTCCTCAACACCCCAGCGGATACATGATCAGGGTATTTGTTCAACCAAGGAGTCATAGCCATGAGATCAACGGGTGTAGGCAATCAGTCACAACGTTCTACCTCACTCCTGCTTAGACCCTCCTTTTCCTCCCGTCCCGCTATTTTTAGATCTACATGAACTTTCCGGGTGTGAGGAATTCCCACAGCCCGCACACACATGCTGGAACCTACATGTTCCCTGCGGTCTGTTACAGTTGCCTCGATTGAAGACCCAACAGACCCCACGCTTGCCGCCATTCCCGCCGGTCTTAGGCTGGTAATCCCCACCGGCGCCCGCTCGAAAGGGCACCGCGGGCTTTTGGCGGACGACTCCTGACCCACTCCCGCCTGGCGAGGACGTACCTGCCGCCCCTGGCAGGAGCTGCTTGTGCCATAACACCGAGTCCAGGCAATCCCAAGTCAAAGTAGCATCATATTCTTTCGCTTTCCGGAATTTCATGTCATAACCTTTCCATTCCTCCCCCTCATACATTGAATAAAAATCCATAATGCGATTTTGATAGCAAGTCAACTCAGTCATCACCTCGGGTTTACGTTCCCCCATAACTGCAGTAAATATAGAGAAGGCCTTAACCCAGTTCGTTACTGTCTCATCCACCCTAAATTCCGCCATCTTGGCGCGCCAGACGCTCGGGTGCCACAAATCCTTCTGGGTTTTAGCATATTCCATCTCGCGATGGTCAGTTAATAATGAAAACATGTTAACATATTTGTCTCCCCATATTAACTCTTTTGTGGCCATAGGGATGTGCTGTGCCACCTTCTCCCGCCTCAAGGGTATTGAACCCTCCCCCGCCATTGGCAATGCGAGCTTACCCGGTTCGGCCGCTGTTCCCGCCGTCTTCTCGTGACCAACTGCAGGTCCTACCGGTGCCACCTGTGGAGGAACAAGAGGAACATTCGCCTTTGCGACATCTCTCGACTGCCGCAATTGCTCGATTAGTATTCTGGCCTCTTCGGCCGGGGCTCCAGGGGCCACTGCGCCCCCTGCCTTTTTCTTGAGCCATGCTGCCAACTGGCTGGCCAATTTAGGAGGCATTTCCTCCTCATTAGCGGGAGTAATCACAACCGGGATTGGCTGACCCATATCTGGGTTTGGTACCGGGTTGTCTGCCAGCATGAGGGGGGCGACTGCGGGTACCTCTGGAACTGGGACCTCCCCCGAAACTGCCCTCTTCTTGACCCGTTTCCCTCTACCCCCGGGGACGACTCCCGGCAAGGCCGGGCCTATTACCTTCTTAGGATGACCCGGGTTGCTCAGTGCAGCCAGCTGTTTTTTGACCTCCGTCAAACCTCTACCGATCGATTGGACTTGTCCGAGTTTTCGGTCCATGCAAGCCATCCGGTTCGACAATAGGCGTAACACCTTATCCTTCTCGGAACCCTTTCCCGCTTTCTTGCCAGCCATGGTTTCGAGTATTCCGCTCTTAGTCGACGACGAGGTCCTGGATTCTTTGAACTCCAAATAACTGAAAGAGAAACAACAAGATTACAAGTTCTCAAAATTGCTGCTTGTTCCGTCGAGGGCTCACGAGCAACGAGTGGGTGCAGCATTCAGAGCACAGGAACAAAAGGACGCTTCTTCGGATTCCCGCTCTATTTATTCTTCTGCGGGAGGGCGTGTACCCTCCTCCGGTACGCTTACTGGGCGTGGTCTTCAGTGTAGGTGTCTAGGACAACCCCTCTTGGGTGGGAAAAGGCGCGCCCCGTCTACGCCGCTTCGGGCATACCAGCCGAGCCACGCCCCCCGCCCAAAATGGTTTCCCGGGGGGATCGGGGCACCCATCCATACGTTCGGGGGGACCGAGTGGTCGCCCCTTTCCATTCCTTAAGCACTCCTGGCGCATTTGCAGATGGGGAAATAATTCTGCTTGAATACTGGGGGTCCCTGGGGTCCCTGGGGTCCCTGGGGGCCAACTAGCCCACCAGGAACCTCCAGGGGGGCTGCTTTGCAGAGAGGTGTTCTGAGGCCACGCCCCTTTTTACACCCCTCTGCAACGCAGCTCTCTGGCACTTACTGGAGTTAGCTGGTGGGCTAGTTGCACCCCAGGGACCCTCAGTATTCAAGGGGAGTTAATCCCCCAACTTAAAACGTGCCGAGGGGTGCGTTTGCACAGTGGTGATGGGAGGGGCGGGGCCTGAGTTGACATGTGTGCAAACACAGCCTGTGGCGCGGTTTAAGTTGGGGAAGTAATTCATCTTCAATTCTGAGGGCCCTTGGGGGACAACTAGACCACCAGGTACGTACAGTAAGCGCCACAGAACTGCTTTGCGGAGTGTTGTAAAAAGGAGCATGGCCTTTGAACACCACCCTACAATGCAGCTCTCTGGCGCAGACTAGAGGTACCTGGTGGGCTATTTGGTCCCCAGAGACCCTCAGGATTGAGGAGGAATTAATTCTCTAACTTAAAACGCACCACAGAACGTGTTTGCAGATATGTCACATCAGGCCACGCCCCCTTCCTTCCCCAATGTGAAAACGCGCCCCATGGCGCATTTTAAATTGGGGGATTAACTCTCTTTTAATACTGAGGGTCCCTGAGGGCCAACTAGCCCAACAGGTATCTCCAGTATGTGCCAGGGAGCTGCATTGCAGACAGGTGTTCAGAGGCCATGCCCTTTTTTACACCTCTCTGGAATGCAGCTCTGTGGTGCTTACTGGAGGTACCTAGTGGGCTAGTTTGACCCTAGGGACCCTTAGGATTCAAGGGAACTTAATCTCTCAGAACGACCACAGGGCGTGTTTACACATTGGTGAAGGGAGGAGACGGGACCTGAGGTGACGTGTGCAAACAAGTCATGTGGCATGTTTTAAGTTGGGAATATAATTCCCTTAAATCCTGAGGGACCTTGGGGGCCAACTAGCCCACCAGGTGCTTCCAGTAAGCACCACTGCGCTGCGTTACAGAGAGGTGGTGCAGGCTGTGTCCCTTTTTACACCTCTCTGCAATGGTGCTTACTGGACGTACCTAGTAGGCTAATTTGCCCCTCAGGACCTTCAGGATTCAAGGGGAGTTAATGGCCCAACTTAAAACTGCCACAGGGCGTGTTTACACAGTGGGGAAGGGAGGGGACAGGGCCTGAGGTGAAGTGTGCAAACACACCCTATGGCGCATTTTAAGTTGAGGAAAAAATTCCCCTTCAATCCTGAGGGTCCTTGGGGGCCAACTAGTCCACCAGGTGCTTCCAGTAAGCACCACTGCGCTGTGTGTCAGAGAGGTGGTCCAGGCTTTGTCAATTTTCTCTGCAACGCAGCTTATGTGGTGTTAACTAGAGATATCTGATTGGCTTGTTGTACCCAAGGGACACTCAGGATTCAAGGAGACTTTATACCCCAAATAAAAAACGGCCACAGGGCGTGTTTTCACAAGTCAGCTCAGCCCTCACCAGTGTGCAAACGTGCCCTATGGCGTGTTTTAGGAGGAAGCTTTAATCCCCCTACCATATTATATACTAGGGGCTTACTGAGGAGGTCATGCTAATAACAGGGGTATCCCAAAGCATAGTGTTCCTTATTGTATGTAGGTGTTTTAACTGTATTCTAAGTTTCTTTTAGCATAGCACTGGCTCTAGGAATGGTTAGTTAGAGTCAGTTACCACCAGTACCCATCTGAAAAAGTTGAGGGGACAGGATGATTTTGCAACAAGGCCTCTTTCTGCTCCTCTGTTTGTTCTTTCTGCACGTCTCTCTTCTCCCTTCACTTTTCTTCTTGTTTGAGGACTTCTGTTGCTTCTTTTTGCATTTGTTTTTCTTCTGTCTGTGTTTTTTTTCTTCTTTCTTCATATGTCCTACCTCTGTAGGCATAGTTAGAAACTACCATTACAAAAAGCTTTGCAATTCACTTAAAAAAACATAGGTTTCAGTTACGTTTTTACTTAGAAATTAGCATTTAAAAAACCTTCAAAAGTGATATCATTTGAGATGTCACTGACCATGTCATAAGTGATGTAATATAAGATATCATCAGCAGTGTATTGCGGGTGCGCGATTATAATTAGCTGAACTAACTATAACGGTGGAATTTCAATGGTTTTGTATGAATAAATTGTCCAGCTAACTATAACACCCCTAAACCTATGGTTTTTTCTGTGCAGCATTCACTTAACTGAGGAATCAGTATTCCCGAAGACCACCGGCAACAATGAGAAGGACTTTGAGCAGACAAAGATATTTATGCTCTAATGGGTGCCCAGTCTCGCATTTGACTGACCCCACTCCCTGTCTCCAACATGGTGTATGGTTGCTGCAGCATACACGGGACCAAGACGGACGCTGTTATCCTACAGGAACCTTGAGCTTCCCAACTTACCTGGAGCCAGCACCGATCCGACAATTCTTCTTACTCCCTCATGTGTACCGACCCCAGCAAAGCTGACACAGTGCCTGCTGGGATTTGAAGTCCGACTTACCTGGTACGGACATCTATTGGTCAGTCGACAGCTGCAGAGGGAGGAGACTGTGGTGCGGGCGGGTATTATATACAGGTCAAGTGCAAGAGGGAAGGACTCTTTACAGCGTTGGGCTCTGAGGAAGGCTAACTTTGCCGAAATGCATCCGCCGCCGCTGGGACTTCTGTAAAGAAATTTGTGTCCTGTACTGAACCCCCGTGTGGCCTCTGTTCTATTCGTTGGAGAGAGTATTCGTCACATATACTGTGCTTTACTGGTAAAAAAAAGGAGCAATGGGCCATATTATCAACAAAAGGCGATACAATATCACCGCTTTTATCAGCAGGAAACTGCTGATAAAGCAATGAAAATGGGCTTGATAATATGCCCTTGTGAATAACCATTTTTGGAAAACAAGGAAACCCGAAAGGGGCCTTCGGACCATGGGTCGTTTACGTATTAAAAGGAACAAGGGTCCTAAGGAGTTACAATATGGCGGAAGACAGCAATATAGACCACAATCAGTACTATATGTTTCTCCAAACCCAGCCGGGCGAGAAGTAATTTATTCAAGAATAACACAAGGTTAAATTGACCTGAAGGGGGTCAAATATGAACATTAAGATAGGGTACAATCCTGTACCTATCCCAAGAAAGTAGGAAAAACCATAGAATAAAAAAAGGGTAGGAGGAAAGAAAAGAGTTTTGCAGGCAAGTAAGAAATTCTTTGGAGCCAGAGAGTGGCTTGCGATTTAAGTAAACAATTCCGCAAATCACACTCAACAGTGTCAACAATTGAATATGTACAATAAGTTACATGTCACACTGTTTTTAAAGCGAAACACTTTGCTAGAGTACTCCAGTAATCACCCCAGGGCATTGAGGGACTCTTTACCATTTTCCCAATTCCTACGAATCAGGCGAAACTGTTCCCATAGGGAGGATTATTTTCGAGAAAGTACTATCCTGGCCAACAAACTGAAAGACAGGGGGTACCCAAAGAAAATTGTAAAAAACGCCCTTAAAAGGGCCTGGTACCGCCCACGTGAGACGCTCCTTGTTCCTAACCCAAAGAAAAACATGGACAGGATAGCTTGTGTGACAACTTTCTCTCCCATTTCCAATAACTTGAGAAAAATGATCCTAAAACTGTATTGATTGTGGTCTATATTGCTATCTTCCGCCATATTGTAACTCCTTAGGACCCTTGTTCCTTTTAATACGTAATCGACCCATGGTCCGAAGGGCCCTTTCGGGTTTCCTTGTTTTCCAAAAATGATTTGAGCGCAAACGCTGGTTTGCAAGGCCTCACATCCTGTCAAAACTAATTGGTTTGGGTTCCCTAGTACCTAGCATTTCTATACCCCACTGCTCTCATACTTACCCCACACGGAGAACTCTCCTTCCCCTTTTTCTTCAGCAGGGTAACTATGTCAAATCTGGCTCCACGGTACACAGACAATTATCTCAAACATTTATGTTCAGGACCCTCCCTGCTTTCAGACAATGCAGACATCCCCAACCAGGTCAATAGCTCAATACCGGAACAACTAGAAAAACTGAGGAAGAAACAAGTTCGTTTACAGTTAATGGTATTGATGTTAACTGATTACCTTAAAGCTGAGGTGATTCTCCCTTGGTCTCCAAGTTTGGAATATACCGGGTATCTTCACGGACAACCCAAAATACATTTCAGGATTCAGTTACATAGGGACCACCTGTTCCCGCCATTGGTTGGCACTAGGCATTGATACAGAGTCTGAAACATTGAAATCACTAGAGGTAGAAATTGCCAAAATTCTAAAACAGCTTGAGGATTCTGACACTACTGCTGACAGCAAAAAACTCATAGAACAGGTAGATAAAACCGTTGCAGAGTTCCACAGAATTGAGAAAAATAAAAAATCAAATAAAGTTAAAAAGGACATAAAGTCCTATAACATTGAAACAACTTATCCTTACTTACAAAAGGATTTCGATACGACTAAGTCATACACCAATCCCCAACAAAATAGACCCTGGGGTAGATATAACAGGAGACAGAATCTGGTGGGTTTCTCCGACACTTCTGCCGAGTCGTCTGGCAATTCGGACGCCGGCGAAGGGTCCAGTACATCAAGACGGGGTGGAGCACATCAGAATTCGATTACTTTTTACCGCGAGGCCAGCAAGAACCGCCACAACGAGGGCGCGTCAAGAAAGCTCAGAGATGGGTCAATCCCCCAGGGGAACGGAGGACCAGGAACAACTATTACCAATGGTAACACAAACTGCCTCCATAACTGACACCATTCCCATTTTTAATCTTACCACTCACTTGCTGGCTCAAGATGAGCTCTCCCTCCTTAAAAAAGGCCTCACTTTTGTTCCTACTGTGGCACCTAACTTCATGGAGTTACACACCGAACTCCTAAGGTTCTTCAGGCGGGTCCGTTTGAAGGCATTTTTCCAAATTCACCCATCGCCAGAAATAAATGCACAGACTCCTTTTCGTCCTCCTTCAACCTTTTTACCATCTGCGAGCTTAATACCACCAGAAGTAATCACATTTGAGAAACTGGTGCTTAAAGATCTCACGAGTATGAAACAACAAAAAAGGTTTATACCATATAACATTACACTTAAAGAAAAACAGGCCATCTGTTCCCTGAAAACCAATGACTCAGTCGTGATTAAAAGTGCAGACAAAGGGGAGGAATTGTCATACAGGAGCTTAACTCTTATACATCTGAAATCCAAAGACAGCTAGACAACAACGACCACTACCTCAGGCTCGCATCTAACCCGACCAAGGTTCTTCAGGAACTGATACGTAAAATAACAACAGAGGCAGTATCAGAAGGCTTTTTGAATAAAAAAGAATTCAACTATTTAAACGTGAAAAGTCCAAGAACCCCGGTAATATACACTTTACCAAAGATTCATAAAAATCTAACCACCCCCCAGGCCGCCCGATTGTATCGGCATGCGGCTCAATACTGGAACCCCTAGGGGCATTTGTTGATTTCTTTATAAAAGAATTTGTCCCCCCAACAGCCTGCTATGTACGTGACTCCATGTCCATGATCAACCTGATCGAGCACCATCCCTTCAACCCCCTAACCGATACCCTGTGCACCATGGACGTGGAGTCTCTGTATACAAATATTCCGCAAACAGCGGCCTTACTTGTTATACAGAGGACTCTAGATAGCCGCCCACGTCCTCATGCCATCCCAACATCTTTTATTTGCAAACTACTGGAACTCTGCCTGACCAGGAATTTCTTCACGTTTCAGGGCCTCTTCTATCAGCAAATCAAGGGGACCTCCATGGGCGCGATTTTTGCCCCTAACTTGGCCATATTGTTCATGGAAGAGATAGAAAGGCAGGTAATTCTGCTACCCTCCAATCCCTTCTTCTCCGGTATCATCATGTGGCGCAGATACATTGATGACATCTTCATGATATGGCGATTAGACACCGATGTACTGCGCCACTTTTTACACTGGATGAATAACAACTGTTTGGGACTCCAATTCACCTCAACATCAGACAAAAACTCTATAAACTTCCTGGATTTGACTATTTTTCATCAGGAAGGTGAATTGCTAACAAGGCTTTTCAGAAAACCCACCGAGAAAAACAGATTGCTAGAGTACTCCAGTAATCACCCCAGGGCTTTGAGGGACTCTTTACCATTTTCCCAATTCCTACAAATCAGGCGAAACTGTTCCCATAGGGAGGATTATTTTCAAGAAAGCACTATCCTGGCCAACAAACTGAAAGACAGGGGGTACCCGAAGAAAATTGTAAAAAACGCCCTTAAAAGGGCCTGGTACCGCCCACGTGAGACGCTCCTTGTTCCTAACCCAAAGAAAAACATGGACAGGATAGCTTGTGTGACAACTTTCTCTCCCATTTCCAATAACTGAAAAATGATCCTAAAACATTGGCCGGTGATTAACGCAGGTATTCTAGATATCGAGCGCCCCCTCTTTGCATTCAAAAAGAGCAAGAATCTAAAGGACCATCTGGTTCGCGCAGCGCTTCCCAGTCCTATCCACTCTTCAACTCTTGAGACAGCATGGGGTCTGTCCCCCATAGTTGGGCATGTCAAATGTGGTGGATGTACAGTCTGTAATTTAATAATTGAAGGTAAAACGTTTGTGTTCAACAATGTCACCTTTAAATGTAAAACCCTCACAAACTGTAATACAAGCAACGTAATTTATCTCATCCAATGTCCTTGCAACAAAAATTATGTTGGGCAAACATCACAAAAAATCAAGACCCGTATTTGCCAACATAGGAGCCGCATCAGGTGTCGGACGCCAAATGCCCCACTGGTGGAACACTTCTTGGAATTAAATCATGACGAGGACGACATTCGATGGACTGTACTAAAGGCATCGAAACTTCCCCAGAGAGGGGGCAGCATGTCCAGTCTCCTTAACAAAGAAGAGCTGAAGTGCATAAATTTGCTGGACTCCATTCGAAATGGGCTGAACCGGACAGAGGATTGGACATCGCTAATCTAAAAGCCCAGTGATGTACAGCCGACATTAATGGTTTTTGGATGCGACTCATTTCTCTGAAACCTGAAAATAGCCTTAAGAACTGAAACTGTGAAAGAACTGAATAATTGAAATTCCACGACTATTATGTTTTTTTAAATTGCTGAAAAATCCAATGTGTATGAATGTTGAGCACAAAAGGCCTTCATCCCTCACGTTTATGAGCACATAACTGCACTATAAACCACCACAGCACCCTTGATAATTACTGACCGAAATATCGTCGCCCACCCCACCATGGCCATTGCAACACATCCCAGTTGCACATCCGCCAAGCCAATTTCACCACTCCAATATGGCCGCCAACACCAGGAAGCTGTACCTAGTCCTTCCTTAATTTCTGCACCTTCCGGCCTTAAATGACCAACCGTTGAGGCACCCTTGCACAGCGGATTTGCGCTGCCACCGAAGAGGGAGAAGACCATCATGTTTCTTCCTCCCACCCACCGCCGCTTCCATCAAGAAGTCAGGTAAGCTTGGTCCCAATCCCGACCGGACTCCTTCATCCCTACTATAGAAGGGCCTGTCTAAATATCATTTTCATTATTTAGCATTGAGCCTGCGGACCAAATCAAAGGAGCCAACCGACTCCACAATAGGGAGGAAACCCTCGTGTTCCTGTCTCCCACCCACCGCTGCTTCCAATTGAAGCAAGGTAAGCTCAATCCTCACCTGCCACTTACGTCTACCTATACCTTGAAGTGCCTGGCTAATGGTAACATCAATCTCTTACCATACAGCACCCTGCTCCCCGAGCCGGAAAGAGGAATAAACCCCTTCCCCAACAAGGAACAATCATGCCATCACAACCCTGATCTAGGACCCGTGAAGGTAATTTTTCCGGGCCCCAGCAATTGATAGCCCGGCGACTGCCCACAGACAGTCCCACGCCAAACCAAGCCCCTCACCCACGTTCACCACCACCACACTTCACCTATGCAATCCTGCCAAATCAACTCTGTTCACGAATAGACGATAATATCGAGAAAACCACGGAATCACCACCATCACAAACACCCGAAGTTAGTCACTTGCTTATCTCGAACCTGAGATGTCACCACTCCCCCCGATACAACACTATTGAACAAAACGAAGAAATGAATGACAATTTTATCACCAAGTCACTGCGCCGTTTTTTCACTGTGCCAAATGCACTGATGTATAGAAAACACAATATAACAGCACAACTTACGGTTATCTCAGATATTTTACCTTGGAGATGTTGTTGATAGTGGCCTGTAATCTATACATGGACCCTGCTGAATGGTTTTAAAACTTTATGATTTCAGGCGGATGCCTTACATTATTTCTCTATTTTTTCCTTCTCTTTTTCAACTTCACAGGCGTTCGAATTGTAAACAGGCAGTGATCTAAAACAGTCCTGCTGATGATCCCGTTTCACTAGGAGCATTAGGGATCGAAACGTTGACGCTTTAAAAACAGTGTGACATGTAACTTATTGTACATATTCAATTGTTGACACTGTTTTTTTTTTTTTTAAATTTTTGAAAACCTTTATTTGTGCAGTAGCAAAAGAACAAATACGGGCCTACAACCCTCAGGCCGGCCACAAATACTGTGTGAGCACTGGAGCATGCAATACGGCGACGCAGCAGCACAGCAATATCAACAAATAAGTATTCAAAAGGTACACTACAGGTCATCGTGTTGCCGCGCCGCAGGAGTAGTGAAGGTTAATTTTAAACTTTTTCTACTGCAACTATTAAAGTCCAACTGTTTCATTTCAATGAAAAATAAAAAATAGAAGCTAGGAAGGCAGGTCCGTGAAGGCACAGCACAGGAGTGCGACAGAGGCACACATAGCACAACCACCCTAAAGGTAAATCACCCCAGGCGGCATGGCGGTACAGTATATACGCGACAAAGGTATAAGAGCCAGCGTCACAGCAGTCGCTCACCACCACCCGCCCGTCAGCAAGCACCATCACTGACCCAAGATAGAATAAAGAAGAAAAAACAAATGGAGAAAAATAAGGCACCATAGAAACCGAAATCAGAAAACTAAAAAACCCCTCCCCCAACCCCCCACCCTACACGCATGCGAAGGCTACGGCCTACCCCCCCCCCAGCAGTGTGTCTGTCGCCCAATAAACCCGAAATATAGAGTAAGAAAAGAAAAGAAGGAAAAAGAGAAATACGATAATACCTAAGATATAGGGAGTAAGAAAAGAATAACCTAATCTAAAACTCCCAGAAGCCAAATAACCCCGGAGGAGGGCCACAACCATTGAGTCCCGGAATCCAGCGCCCGCTCAGAACCTCCACCCCATCAACCAGACCAAAAAAACATATCAGGTACAGCCTAAAGTGGGGAAGAGAATACAAACATAGCCACCAAGAGTCCACCAAAAAAGCGTTCCATCCCGGGTCCCCGCCCGCCGATTCAGGCAAAAACACGAAAGCACCAACAGCAGCAACCATCTTCAGACCCCCAACCCGCAAAATCATCCACCCCCAATGAGGAGAGTCAGCAATCTAGCACACCAATTACAACCTGAGACGAGAAAGACCATTGCGAAGAGCGTATGTGAAGTTCCAGGATAGCGTCTCAGTCCAGGACTCGACTAATCAAATAAACAGAATTCTGTGCAAAGTTCGGCAGTCCAGCAGCACACCTCAGGCAATTGTCGCAACAGGCACATGTAGTTCCAGGGATCACATCAAAACCGTTCCGAGTCCAGTCTCCCCCCACCAGACATATCGTGTACCAGGAAAGATTCCCTCAGCCCTGGCCAGACCGTGACTGCCTCCGCGGACATGGCCTCCGGGGGGGGCCCGATCCAAACAATGCCGAAGGACAAAATGGCGACCACAGTGAAAGCGATGGGAGGTAGAGACAAGATGGACGACTCCAGTCACTCACCGAGGTACAGGCACACTGAAGTGGCATCCTCAGACACATGAAACAATATCCGATCCCTCGCCGGGAGGGAAACAATTGCAAGGCTGAAGGTTCCAAGGGGACCGGTGTCTGCAAAGGCAGAGTTTGAAGCAGGAGTCTCCCCTTAGACAATGTATCAAACCTCGGCGAGGGAGGAAACATTGTAGCGCTACTGGAGCTACTGGAAGGCCGGCCACAATCATCACGGCAATTAGGGGAGGGCAATATTTCCCCGCACTCACTCCGCAATCCAACGACCCCCACAGAGATTGTCCCAGGCAAAGTAGTAAGGGACTGGGAGCCGGCCGGTCCCGTCCGCCCCGTCTTAATGACCTCGTCGAGCCGGTCCTCTAACTCGCCGGAGAGGGCACGCCAGTCCCTGCGGAGCTCGGCGAGTGCAGCCAGAATGGTCCTGTAAGTCGGGATCGGCTGTAGGTGTTTCAGCTCCACCGTTAAGGATGGTGCGCATAGTGGAGCCCCCTGCTCACTTTCAGGCCAGGTAGTGCTATGGCCGTACGAGGCCGCACTCGCCGCGTCAGTGAAGGCAGCCGCCATTTCTTCTTCCCCAGGATGAGGACGACGGGAAGGGAGCAAGGACGGTATCAGGGGGCCGCAATCCTGGTCGTCGTTTAGAGGCTCAGTGCACAGCCTCAAAATGGTGCGGTGGGAGCGGCATTGCCGCACCGTCTTCAGGGAGAAGCAACCACGCAGGCAAACAACAAGATGGGGCGGCTCAGGAGAGTCATCGCGCCGCCCAGGAAAGCCGTCCTCCTGGAGCGAGGCACTCGGATGTACAAGGGGTGCCGTCAGATTCCCCTTGTGACGGCGGCATGAGTAATCGCACCGTTGCACCTCGGGCTCCGCAGTCTGTTGCAGGTCCAGCGACCGTCGGTGGAGAGGAACGACATGGATCCCAGAGCCAGGGCTACGGAGGTCGTCCAGTCAGCACTTCGATAATTCCCCCAATATGGCACGCAGGGACCCCGGAGGAACACAGGTAGGCTCAGCGCGGTGACAGCATTGCTCCGCTGCGGTCCAAACACAGGATAAAGGCAGGATGTAGGCGCGGAGTGTCCAGGCTCACGGAGCCGGGATTCAGGACGTCCGATCAGGTCGCCATCTTGGCTCCTCCCCAATTGTTGACACTGTTGAGTGTGATTTGCGGAATTGTTTACTAAAATCGCAAGCCACTCTCTGGCTCCAAAGAATTTCTTACTTGCCTGCAAAACTCTTTTCTTTCCTCCTACCCTTTTTTTTATTCTATGGTTTTTCCTACTTTCTTGGGATAGGTACAGGATTGTACCCTATCTTAATGTTCATATTTGACCCCCTTCAGGTCAATTTAACCTTGTGCTATTCTTGAATAAAATACTCCTCGCCCGGCTGGGTTTGGAGAAAAATATAGTACTGATTGTGGTCTATATTGCTATCTTCCGCCATATTGTAACTCCTTAGGACCCTTGTTACTTGTGAATAACCATAGCAGCCCAGGTTAACATCAGAACCTGGTCTGCTATGGGAATTTACAAGGGCCTATTGTCAAGCCCATTATCGTCGCTTTATCTGCAGTTTCCTGCTGATAAAAGCGTCGATAATGTATCGCCTTATGTTGTTGGTAGTATGCCCCTTCGTTCCGTCCCCTGCATCGATTTTGTGATGCAGGGCGCTCTACGAAATTCGGGGCATATTATCAAGGACCGGTGTTAAAATTATCGCCGTTTTATCGTATTCGTAGTGTATGCTGAGAATGATTAGCAGTAGAAATTATGGTGTGATCACTCTCTCACTGTCAAATCAGAGCACAAAGCGCTCTATGAGAATAGTTAGAAGTGGTCACTTATTGGAGATCCAATTCAGCTGTGTGGCTTATTGTGCGATATTAGCAGGCATCGCTTACATGATTACGGTAACTGAGCATGTGGTTTGCTATAAAAAAGTTGTGTTTACTCCTCCGCATGGGAAGCTGGATGTTTCCATCTGGCCGTCGATTCCGACCTTGAAGTCAACCAATGAGCCGTATAAAAGCGCTATTGTCTAAAAAAGAGGTCGCTCTTACATCTGCTAGAGAAACATTTGTCCTTCATGTAGCAAATACCCGCACAGAAGTGTATACTTTATTAAATACAGACGTGCCCCTGAATTTTAGGGAGTTAATTTAGACTATCTTTAATGCGTCCTCGAGTGGGGGTTAGCTTACTTTTTTAAAGTTATAAGCATTGGCCTTGTGACTTCTTCGAAACTATATTTGGTGTCTTGTCGGTGTTTTTTCATTCGATTTATTCCAGCATCTTTAGTGAATTGTTCTTAATGTTTACATTAATTGCCGCTGTGATTGTATTAATTTGTTTACTTAAATATGGATGCACATCTTGCAGCAGGCGATAATATTTCTCGGTTGTTGCTGGTCCGCAACCGAATGCTTAGTTACTATGGAACGCTGCCTCTTGCAACTTTGAGTGCAGCTTATGGATTATCAGTTTGATTCTCCTTTTTCACATGCGTTCAACCTGTCTTCCATTGCCTGAGCTGCGATTTCGACTGGGCACTGGATTTGTGTCTCTGCAGTACGGTGTCTCCCAACGCGGATTATGACCAGCTGATGAGCCCCTTAGTGGTTCATGACTTGCTCTGTTCTGGCTGCGGGATTATGGCCTTAGCAGCGACACATGGAATAATGGGACGTTGGAATGTTTTTTGCAGCGGCGCATGACTTCTTGGCCTGCAGTTACATTGAAGATGACTGAGTTTTCCTCCGATGGTGATAGAGGCTCTGGTCGTTAAGGAACATGCATGTTCATTCCCACTATAGAATTGGATGGCTGAAATGTTTTCAGATGAGAACAATGACTTCCTGTTGGAGGCTGTTTCTACATACTGTGCTTATACACTGGTGGATTAAGACTGTTTGATTTTTCGACCTATTGTTTATTATTTAGTTACTGCTTTTTATCAAAGATTGAATAATTTGTTTTGCAAAATTTAACTTGACTCTGCTTTTTACGCTTGGAGTCTGCGTTCGTAATTTGCCCACGTTTATATTATGTGCTTTGGTCATGGAAATGTGTCGTGGGCTGAGCCTTGCACTCACACTGTGTTAAGTTAGCATGGGTTTATTAGAAGCTTAAACGCCATTTTTGTTTTCCTGCTCTGGTTTATACACAACACGCACTTGCAATATTATTTAGAGAAGGCTGAGTATTTGGCTTCATATGAGATATACTACATTTGTAGACTCTCTCGCTATTTTAGTGTGTATAGTGAGAGCATGAAACATCAAGGTTATGTTGGATACTGTGTGTGTTATTCGGAATGATGTTCGCACGTTCGAGCCATAAGAGATATGCAGGTGTGGCATCTCTTATACTTGCACGTTTAGTAATGAAGTGTGCAGGCATGATAACACACAGTTTGAGAACATTCGTATCTTGACAGTTTGTGTAGAACTCAATGTGATCCACTACTGCTGAGTAACAGAGGTAGGGGTCTGCCTATGTAGTCTTATGAGATCTTCTGTAGTTATAAATTAACCTGCTAAGTAGGGAGGGTGAAATTTAGGTATATTTTAAATCTGTTTCCCTTATGCATTATAGGATGCTTTCTCACTTTGTATCATGAGATTACGGTGTTAGAAATAAACATTTCAAAGTTGCAGGTGTGTTTATTGGGTGCTTGTTTTGGACATGTGTAAGAATGTAATGAAAGAGTGCTCTTGTTATCTACCTTACCTGAGGTAACTCAAGTCGCATGTTGTGGGTTGACTAATAATTGGTGTTTTTGCTATAGGAGGAAGAACTAATGAGTCACTGATTGCTAGTCTGTTAGGGGGTTTGGGTACTAAGGTGGGGTTTGGAACACCGTAATTCACTGAGGTCGTAAGTCTTTATGCACAGTGTGTAAGAGCAGAATCACTACAACAGTAGTTACAACAAAAAGGCTCAATAAGTTTGAATCAAATTATGAAATTGAAGAATAATTGATAAGTGCAGCCAAGAAAGGGAGCAAGTGTGCAAATTTCACAGTGGCTTCGGCCGGGGTAGTTCCAGCAAAAAGGTTTATGATTATACTGCTGGCAAAGGACTTTTGAAAGACACTCGTCTTGCTTATGCGGATTCTAGGACATGCAGGTACAGCAGTAATTAAATATATATGGCAGCTGTGCAATTACTGAGCAGAAAAGAACGGACTTTGAAAGAACTCATGTTTAACGTTTCAATGCTAAAACATCAGTTTTTTAACAAGGAAGTGAACATTTAGCTTTCAATTTAAAAATGACGAGAACTGCTTTCAAAGTGCATGATGGAATTTGTAGGATGTTGGTGACTATGAGAAAACATTGTAGTCTGACAAGGGCGTATAAATCACGTGTTCACGCCACAAATCCATTGATGATGGCTCACCTGTGAACAAGGCTACCGATGTAGCTGAAACGCGTCAGGAAAAGCATTATTTGGCTGTCATTTTGCAGAATAAAGAACCTGTTAATGACATCACTCATGACATCACAGATGACATCTCAAATGACATCACTGATGACAACATCCTTGTGACAAAGTGGCAGACCTTCTATCAGCATAAAATAACCTTTGACAAACACATTCAAAAATAGAAACTAACATTTTCTTAAAAAAGGAGAAACCAATACCAATTACAACAACTTATTAGGTAATTCCAACATCTACATACACATCCACTCATTCACCAACAGTTCTAAATAGTCACTCATGCATGTACTTACTCATCATATGTACTCATACACCTATACATCCTGTTACACACTAATACTCATCCATATAGTTACTCAGACACAAATTCACAAATGCAAATAAACTATCAAAAAACCATTTACTTGATTATACTGCTATATACACACCACTACACATACTTCTACAGAAACGGAAACATATTTACTCTCTTAAACAATCAATTATAAAAACACATAGTCACTAACCCACCCATACACACAATCATCCACCCATACAGTCTTGCACACATGCTGCCTTCAAAATACATACAAATAGTGAGTCACTCATTCATGCATCTGTGCTTTAAGTAATATCCCCCACCGAACCATACAGACACTGATACTGATACTCAAAAAAACAACTAATAACCCATATACACACTCATGTAGCTACTCACCAACCCATGCAGCCACTTATACACAAAGTGAGAAACAGATACAAATATTTAAATATTTAAACATTACTCGCTAATATATGTATTCACTAGGATACATTTATTAAGTCAGTTAACCAATCAATTTTACACAAAAAAGCATCCATTTAGACATTTATTTACCCATTCATACTTCCATCAACCTTTAGATATACATATATAAAAAATATTTATTTTTCAGAAAGATACACATTCACTGGATGATGTCATCAGTGATGTCATTTGAGATGTCATCATTGATGTCATTAGTGATGTCACTGACCAAGTCATGAGTGATGTAATATGTGACGTCATCAGCAGTGCATTGCACGCGCAAGTTATAGTGAGTCCAACTAACTATAACGTGGGAATTTCAATGGTTTTATGCAAGTAAAATTTCCACCTAACTATAACTGGTGTGAAACCTATGGTTTTTTCAGTGAATATATATATATATATATATATATATATATATATATATATATATATATATATATATATATATATATATATATATATATATATGTATATATATATATATATATATATTAGGAATTCCGCTTTCGTATTGCGCTGCACCGAATCTCGCCAGCCAACAATGAAACTCGGACACGGACCAAATGGGCTCTTGCTTTCCTTTATTGCAGAGGTACTGTCAAAGACGTTTCGGCTCAACGGAGCCTTGTTCACATGACAACGCTTTGTTAGAAGGACAGCCCTTTTAAAGTGCTAGTGAAAATAAATAATAAGTATCACCTGTGATTGCTTTTAGCATGGACATGGAAGACATACTTACAGCTACTTAATGGTAGCGTTAACATTTGTTGTAAAGTTTGCATAACAGTAAAATACCCATAGTAGAAACCAACGTCAATAAATACATATGACAGTTGATGTACTCAAAAACATGTAAAAACATGTAAGAATAATGGTTGACAATAACAATTATTGTTGAATACATTAACGGAGGAATCAATGAGAACAATAAAGTGCAAGTGAATAGTTCATTATGTAGTCAATATACATGATGTTGACAATACTATATACATGTGCATATATATATATATATATATATATATATATATATATATATATATATATATATATATATATATATTCACTGAAAAAACCATAGGTTTCACACCAGTTATAGTTAGCTGGAAGTTTTACTCGCATAAAACCATTGAAATTCCCACGTTTTAGTTAGATGGACTCACTATAACTCGCGCGTGCAAATCACTGCTGATGACGTCACATATTACATCACTCATGACATGGTCAGTGACATCACTCATGACATCACTGATGACACCATCCAGTGAATGTTTGCCTTTCTGAAAAATTAATATGTTTTATATATGTATATGTAAAAGTTTATGGAAGAATAAATGGTCAAATAAGTGTCTAAATGGATGTTTTTTTTAAAAAACGGATTGGTTAACTGGCTTATTAAGTGTATCTTAGTGAATACATATATTAGTGAGAAATGTTTAAATATTTAAATATATGTATTAGTGTTTCACTTTGTTTATAAGTGGCTGCATGGGTTGGTGAGTAGCTACATGTGTAGGTATATAGGTTATTAGATTTTTTTTAGTATCAGTATGAGTGTTTGTATGGTTTGGTGGGGGTATTACTTATCACATATATGCATGAATGACTGACTCTCTCTTTGTATGTGTTTTGAAGACAGCATATGTGCAGGACTGTATGGGTGTATGAGTGTGTATATGTGTGTGTTACTGAGTGAATGACTGTCTCACTAGTGTCTTTATCAGTACCTACATATGTTTTAATCTAGTATATGTGAATATTGATGTATATAAGTGAGTATATGTGAGAGTAAGAGATTGTAAGAGTTCCTGTTTAAATAAGTAAGTGTTTCTATAAGTGATTGTTTGAGAGAGTAAGTATGTGTAAGTATCCTTAGAAGTAAGGTGGTAGTGTGTGTTTAGCTATATATGCAAATAAATGGATATTCAATAGTTTACATGCATGTGTAAGTATGTGTGAGAGTAACTTTTGGATGACTGTTGGTGTGTAACAGGATGTATGGGTGTATCACTACATATGATGAGTGAGTATATGTATGAGTGACAGCGACGGCCCGTGGAGGGAGTTACGGTGGGGCAGGAAGGCGGGGAGGGGGAGGGGCAGGGTGGAGGTTGCTAAAAACCGGCATATGGATAATTGCAGGTAAGTAAACAATTTAATTAATAAAACGAATTTCGTAGCTCGCACTGCATTGCATTTTGCGATGCAAGGCGCGCTACGAAATTCGTTTTATTAATTAAATTGTTTACTTACCTGCAATTATCCATATGCCGGTTTTTAGCAACCTCCACCCTGCCCCTCCCCCTCCCCGCCCTCCTGCCCCACCGTAACTCCCTCCAAGGGCCGTCGCTGATGAGTGACTATATAGATCTGTTGTTGAATGAGTGGATGTGTATATAGATGGTGAAATTATTGAATTGGTTGTTGTAACTGGTATGTGTATCTCCATTTTTTTAAAAATGTTAATTTCTATTTTTGAATATGTGTTTCATGGGTTACATTACACTGAAAGGAGGTCTGTCACTCTGTCACAAGGATGATGTCATGAGTGATGTCATGAGTGATGTCACTGACCATGTCATGAGTGATGTAATATGTGACGTCATCAGCAGTGCATTGCCCGCGCAAGTTATAGTGAATCCATCTAACTATAACGTGGGAATTTCAATGGTTTTATGCGAGTAAAACTTCCAGCTAACTATAACTGGTGTGAAACCTATGGTTTTTTCAGTGAATTTAATAGGTTTTTTAAATGCTAATTCCTAACTATAACTGGTGTGAAACCTATGTTTTTTTCAGTGAATTTAATAGGTTTTTTAAATGCTAATTCCTAACTATAACTGGTGTGAAACCTATGGTTTTTTCAGTGAAATTCATAGGTTTTTTTAATGCTAATTCCTAACTATAACTGGTGTGAAACCTATGTTTTTTTCAGTGAATTTCATAGGTTTTTTTAATGCTAATTCCTAACTATGAGTCTCACTTTATTTGTAAGACTGTTAGCGCTCTAGTTGTTCTTTAGAACACTCTGGTACATTCTGTCATTGGGCTACAGTTATGTTATGTTATGTTATGTTATTAAAATATTTCTAGAGCGCGCTATCACCGATTGGTTGCTTGGCGCTGTGATCAGCAATAACATGAACATAGAGGGGAATGAGTTATGAAAATGCTCGTCTGAATAGCCAGGTCTTCAAGGCTTTCTGGAAAGAGAGGAGGTCTTGGCAATTCCGGGTCTCCACTGGGAGAGAGTTCCACAAGCAGGAAGCGAGGGTGGCAAACCTACGACCTCCTGCACGCTTTCGATTGAAAGAGGGCAACTGCAGGAGGTTCTGATGGAGTGAGCGTAGGTTGCGGGACGGGGTGTATTTGGAAATCAGATTGTTGATGAATGATGGGCTTTTACAGTATAGGGACTTGAAGATTATGCAGCCAGTCTTGAAGGCACAGCGCTGGACTACAGGGAGCCAGTGTAGTTTCCTAAGGAGGGGGGTGGCTGCCTGGCGTCTTGGTTGGTTCAGAATTAGCCTTGCGGCATGGTTCTGAACCATCTGGAGTCGCTTAACTAGGTAGTTGGGGAGACCTAGGTAGATGGCATTTGAGTAGTCCAGATGGGATAATACAGTAGAAATCAAAACCTGGGTGATTGCCTCGGGTGTGAGCATGCGACGTACCTTCCGGATTTTCTTCAGTTGAAAGAAGCACTTGGAGACCACTTGACCAACTTGAGTTTTGAGAGATAAGTCACGGTCCACAGTGACTCCAAGTGTTTTAGCTGACAAAGAAGGTGTTGGGGCTTGGCCTAGTTCAGAAGGCCAGTAGTGCGGGCCCCAGTACTTGCCGCTTTCGCCGGTCAGGACTAGCTCAGTTTTACCCGGATTTAATTTGAGCTGGTTCTGGTCTATCCAGGTTTTGATGAAGCTCATGGTAGACTGGAAGTGCCGTATGGAGTCTTCGGTGTTGTCGATGGTAAAAAGCAGCTGTAAGTTGTCTGCATAGTTGAAGACTCTCACCTGTTTGTCTCTTAAGGTCTGGATCTGAGGGAGTATATACAGATTGAATAGGTGGGGAGACAGGGAGGAGCCCTGTGGCACTCCACAAGTGATGGCCTGTTTGGTGCCCATTAAGTCACCAAGGCGTAGAGTTTGGTTACGGTCAGTCAGGAAGGATCTCAGCCAACCGGCTGCAAGGTCCCTGACGCCGGCTTGTTCGACACAGTCGACCAAGATGTTGTGGTCGACCGTGTCGAAAGCGGCCGAGAGGTCTAGGAGCACCAGGGCTTGTGGAGAGCGTCTGTCGGAACAGTCGCGCAGGGTGTCCAGAACTGTCGTGACTACTGCTTCGGTAGAGTGAGCAGTCCGGAAGCCTGCCTGATGGGGGTCGAAGCAGGAGGATTCCTCGAGGAAATTAGATAGGCATTTGGCCACGTGTGCCTCAAGGACTTTTGCCAGAAAGGGCAGCAGCGAGATAGGTCGAAAGTTGGCTTTGCAGGCTGGATCTGCCCCCGGTTTTTTTAGAAGCGGAATGACTATGGCTTCTTTAAAAGCTGTGGGGGCTAGTCCAAGAGTTAGGGATTTATTCAAGAGTGTAAGGGCAGGGGCTGGGTGAGTCAGGAAGCACTCTTTTAGGATGTGGGGTGGGCAGCTATCTGAAGGGGCACCGGATTTTACTCTTGACAGTAGTTCCCGAAATTGGTCCTGGGTGATGGGAGGGAAACTGCTCAGAGTGTAGTGATTCGGCTTGATTGACATACCAGATGTAAGGGGGGACACTGGTCGAGGAATGCTGGCTTTGATGTCCAGTATTTTGTCAATAAAGTAGACGTTAAGTGAATCACATAAAGACTGAGTATGGATGATCTTGGGTTGGACCGTCTCTAGGTTTGTAAGTTCATTGAGGATGGAAAAGATGTCCTTGGACTTATTTGTGGATTCCAGAATTTTAGAGGAAAAGTAGGACGCTTTCGCCGCCAGGATGGCCGTCATATATTCTTTCCTAGCTTTAGTAAAGATCTTTTTTAAGTCAGGGTCGTACTTCCGACGCCACTGACGTTCTAATTGCGGTAAGGCCAGTTTCCTTGCTTTTAAATCAGTGGAGAACCACCGGTTGGCGTCGGCACATCTTGCCAATTTGATTTTTTTAAGAGGGGCATGAGAATCCCTGGCCATATTAAGCCAGCTGGTAAGCGAGGAGACTAAGGAGTTGATCTCGTGTTGAGTAGGAGGGATGGTGTTGGCTAATGACTCTAAAAAGCTGGTTTGTTAATTGAGTTCCAATTCCTGGCTGACCCGCCTCCGGCTGGTGCGGTAGTAGTCGCAGGGGTAATGCATAGATTGAATTGAAGGAGTGCGTGGTCAGACCAGATGCAAGGTAGTATGGATGGGGCAGTTGTGCAGGTGGTGTTCGACCAAAGCTGGTCCAGGATGTGGACCTTGCAGTGGGTGGCGGAGGAAATAGTTGGGTGAGATTTAGGTTGGAAAGAAGGTCCGACAGTTCGGCTGAGTGGGGGCCTTCTAGGGGATCATTATACCAGTAATTTAGGTCTCCTATCAGAAAGATTTTGGGGTGTTCGAGTGCTAGGTTAGCAAGTTGGTCGGCCAGATTCATAGGAAATGTAGGCATTGGGGTCGGGGGTCTGTACAGTAGGGCTACATCTAGCTGATATTTGGGCTACATTTGCTTTTTTTGTCTCTGGTGGCCATCTTTGGGCTACATTGGGCTACAATGGGCTACATTTGGGCTACATTTGGGCTCTAACATATATATAGCCCAATGTAGCACTATATATTTTTTTTTCAAAGTTAATTTTCGTAAAAACCACTTGAGAATAGCAAAGGCACATTGGGCTACCAATCCCTAGTATTTTTCGCAATTTCTTTTTTAAAATTTTTTATTTTTTGCTATGGAGCGCTCCCGGTGCACGCCCGAGGAGCGCCCCGAAAAGCGTACTTTTATAAAGCGCCCCGCGGCGCGCTCCGGGGAGCGTCCCATAAGCACCAAAATCGAGAAGGAAAACATGATCATGACGTATCGCGTAGCCGCGTCCGCGTGAAACGCACGGCGTAAGCGCACCCGGAAGCATTCGAGCGAATACAATCGCGCAACGTAGACGTCCGACGCGCTTACGCGATGCGCCCCAGGGTGCGCAGCGTAAGCGCGTCGGGTCATGTGACCAGAAAATAACAGTTTTCATTGGTTCATAACAGTTTTGGTTTCATAATGATGAAGCCCATCCTCATTTGACCTGAAAATATGTAACTTTTCATTGGTTCAATATTTTTTTTCTTCTAAATTTTGAGAAACCCACCCATTTCTCTCACTATTAATTTGCACTTGGAGAGAGAAAGAGGTGTTTTGTGAATTCTCTACTCATTAATTTTCCTGATCTACAGCAATGGCTGCAAGGGAGTCATCCAGCAGTGATTCAGATGGATTTGTGCAAGAGGACCCTCCTCACCAGAAAACAAAGAACCACTTTATCTGGAAATTTCATGACATCCTTGAAGGACAAAAAAAAGTTAATGCAAGTAAAGTAACTTGTAAAATATGTGGCAGTATTTTATCCAGAGGCAATCCTCTAAAAAAATAAAGCTTTGGAAATGCCAATTTAACTTAGCATGTCAAAAGAAGACACCCCAAAAGTTATTCCAGGGAGAGTGTCAGGGAGCTGGCAGAGAATGCACGAAGAGATGGCGGCAGCACCTCCACTGGTGGAGCAATACCTTCAGGAAGAATACGTGCAAGAATGGTCCCTAACGTTCAGCCCGGTCTTTGCAGGCATAACATTTTTATGCGTGGAATGTGACGAACTACTTTGTTATGGAGAGCAGAGCGTTGAACTCATTGCAATGAAGAGACAGGAACACCGATGCTCTCCCCGTCCCTAAATTTTCTAATTTTTTTGCTCCTGTTGAGCAGTTTTTGAATCCCTGTTTTTGTTTTTCCCCTGAAAAAAATCCCAAAAAAATATAACATCGTTTTAAAAAGTATAAAAAAATATAAACCATCAAAAACTACAAAAAAAGTTCTTTTCAGAAGTACCTCCAATTTATAAAAAAATTCTATTTAAAAAAAAAAAAGTGTCATTCTTTTTTCTCCATGGTCCGCTCCCCGGTGCGCGTACCGGGCGCTCCCCCCGCGCAAACCCTTTTATGACCCCCACAACAAACCTAGGGGGTCAGGGGGGGTGTACCCTGCCCCCTTTTGTTCATTTCCCCCTTTGATTTTTTCCACCTCAATGCTACCGAGGTACAAGCTGGCGGCCTCTGCGGACTGTTTCGAATGTTTACAGACACCCGAGAGCCAATCAGCTTTCCGCGCGCAAGTCGCGTGGCGCGCTTTGAGCGCTCCCCGGTGCGCGTACCGGGGAGCGGCTCTAGATATATATATTTTTTTGAACCTAAATTACTAAAAATCCACTGGAGCACATATCTTAAGACATAGCAAAGGCACATTGGGCTTCCAGTCCCTATAATTTTGCCAACTTTGGTGGAAATCCATTCAGCCGTTCGGGCTAAAAGTGAAATCGACCGCCCTATGGAAATTAACATGGGGAAAACGCATTTTGGGACCCCCCTTTTATCTCGGCCCCCGCTTGATGCATCCCCCTCAAACTTTCAGGGAAGGAACAGGGCGCCGCGAGGCCATTTTGAGGACATTTTCAGGCAGATTCGTCAACCGGCGCCAAAGTTATTCCAAATAGAATTTTGAGATTTAACATTGAAAAAAATCCTAACTATAACTACCTACTGGCGACTGCCAGTAGGTAAAATATATATATATATATATATATATATATATATATATATATATATATATATCCCAGCTCCAAACTTCCCTCAAATCCTTTAGGAAAGAAAAGCACTCGCGAGGATTCTTTAGCTCAACAGCAGTTTATTCAGGACAAACGCGTTTCGGATTTACATCCTTCGTCAGTGTCGTAAGTTCTAAACAAAAATACTGGCGGCCATATTTTATTAAAACATCACATGTCACGTGTCTAGGGGTAATAGAGGACGGACTTGGCGTCATCATAATAATATGAGCGCCATTTTAACACGGTAAAATGCCGGTCAACAACTGTTTCTTTACACAACAGAACCCACAAGATTTGTCGGTTAGAGAATTCATTTGTCATGCATTTCAACATATAACAAAATCATCAATAAAAAAGAATATTCATTTCACTCAATTAAGCCGTGGATCGGCAATGCAGCCTTAATTAAAAGACTGCTTGAGTCCTATATACCCCACATGTAATTATGCCGTGTATCGGCTAGAGCGACATGTTGACAAGTGACACATTTGCAGACAGTATCTCAAGGTCATTTTCAGATTTCATGATATTTCATTTATTCAAATGGATGGCCAATTCTTCCCCACTGTTTAACCCTTTTGGAATCTTGGTTCCCATGTCTATAATGTAGCGTGACTCCAGCCTCCTGAGTTTAAGTAGACGGTCTCCCCCTCTAATGTTAGTTGGTAGATAATCCAAACAATAATATTGCAACAGGTCCCTGTTGCTATTATGTTTGATGGAGAAGTGTCGTGCTACAGGATAGCTGAAATCTTTATTTTTTATGGCTCTCATGTGTTCCAATATCCGAAGTTTAACCATATTGATGGTGCTCCCCACGTACTTCAGTCCGCAAGGACACACAAGACAATATACTGCATAGCTGGTTTGGCAGGTCATGAATTTGTTAATCTGTTTGTCTTGCCTCATGCCCTCTACCTTGTATGTTCTGACTCTTTTACTAGCTACGCAGGCCTTGCACTTCCCGCATGGAAAGAATCCTTTCATTTCCTTGAGGGTTTTTTGGGGTTTGGTTTGAGACTTCTCTAGGTGACTGGAAACCAGGGCATCTTTCAAGGAACGAGCCTTTCTAAAGGTTATGAGGGGATGGATAGGAATGTCTGGGGCAATAACGGCATCTGTTTTCAATATGTGCCAGTTTTTCCTCAGAATGTTCCTTATCGTGTTGGACTCCTTGGAGAAAGTGGTGATCATCCTAAATTTCCCTGTGTCTTTAGTAATCTTTTCTTTGGTATTTAACAAATCTTCTCTTTTTAAATCCTGAACTTTTCTGCGTGTGTTCTCTAGTAGTGTAGCGCTGTATCCTCTTGCCTGGAAGCGGTCTATACTTCCTTTCAAAGCTGTATTGTAGCTGACCTCGCTCGAACAATTCCTTTTTAACCTCAAAAATTCCCCATAGGGGATACTATCTTTTAGTTTCTGAGGATGACCGCTGTCCGCGTGTAGAACACTGTTCCCAGCGGTGGGTTTTCTATATAAGGAGGTATTCATCAACCCATCTTGGATATATACTTTTAGGTCAAGGTAGCTGACTTCAGTGGTACTGATCTCCCCCGAGAAGTGAAGATTAACATCATTGTTATTCAGAATTCCTATGTACTCCTCGGCCTCTGCTGTAGATCCCTCCCAGATTAAAAACAGATCATCAATGTATCTGTGCCAGACCACTATCTTGTTGGTCCATTCCTGATTCACCCTAGACCAGGCTACCTGCTCCTCCCACCAGCCCACGAACAAGTTCGCGTAGCTGGGGGCGAAGCAGGTACCCATCGCGGTCCCGGATGTCTGTCTAAACAGATCCCCATTGAATGTGAATATTCACATTCAATGGGGATCTGTTTAGACAGACATCCGGGACCGCGATGGGTACCTGCTTCGCCCCCAGCTACGCGAACTTGTTCGTGGGCTGGTGGGAGGAGCAGGTAGCCTGGTCTAGGGTGAATCAGGAATGGACCAACAAGATAGTGGTCTGGCACAGATACATTGATGATCTGTTTTTAATCTGGGAGGGATCTACAGCAGAGGCCGAGGAGTACATAGGAATTCTGAATAACAATGATGTTAATCTTCACTTCTCGGGGGAGATCAGTACCACTGAAGTCAGCTACCTTGACCTAAAAGTATATATCCAAGATGGGTTGATGAATACCTCCTTATATAGAAAACCCACCGCTGGGAACAGTGTTCTACACGCGGACAGCGGTCATCCTCAGAAACTAAAAGATAGTATCCCCTATGGGGAATTTTTGAGGTTAAAAAGGAATTGTTCGAGCGAGGTCAGCTACAATACAGCTTTGAAAGGAAGTATAGACCGCTTCCAGGCAAGAGGATACAGCGCTACACTACTAGAGAACACACGCAGAAAAGTTCAGGATTTAAAAAGAGAAGATTTGTTAAATACCAAAGAAAAGATTACTAAAGACACAGGGAAATTTAGGATGATCACCACTTTCTCCAAGGAGTCCAACACGATAAGGAACATTCTGAGGAAAAACTGGCACATATTGAAAACAGATGCCGTTATTGCCCCAGACATTCCTATCCATCCCCTCATAACCTTTAGAAAGGCTCGTTCCTTGAAAGATGCCCTGGTTTCCAGTCACCTAGAGAAGTCTCAAACCAAACCCCAAAAAACCCTCAAGGAAATGAAAGGATTCTTTCCATGCGGGAAGTGCAAGGCCTGCGTAGCTAGTAAAAGAGTCAGAACATACAAGGTAGAGGGCATGAGGCAAGACAAACAGATTAACAAATTCATGACCTGCCAAACCAGCTATGCAGTATATTGTCTTGTGTGTCCTTGCGGACTGAAGTACGTGGGGAGCACCATCAATATGGTTAAACTTCGGATATTGGAACACATGAGAGCCATAAAAAATAAAGATTTCAGCTATCCTGTAGCACGACACTTCTCCATCAAACATAATAGCAACAGGGACCTGTTGCAATATTATTGTTTGGATTATCTACCAACTAACATTAGAGGGGGAGACCGTCTACTTAAACTCAGGAGGCTGGAGTCACGCTACATTATAGACATGGGAACCAAGATTCCAAAAGGGTTAAACAGTGGGGAAGAATTGGCCATCCATTTGAATAAATGAAATATCATGAAATCTGAAAATGACCTTGAGATACTGTCTGCAAATGTGTCACTTGTCAACATGTCGCTCTAGCCGATACACGGCATAATTACATGTGGGGTATATAGGACTCAAGCAGTCTTTTAATTAAGGCTGCATTGCCGATCCACGGCTTAATTGAGTGAAATGAATATTCTTTTTTATTGATGATTTTGTTATATGTTGAAATGCATGACAAATGAATTCTCTAACCGACAAATCTTGTGGGTTCTGTTGTGTAAAGAAACAGTTGTTGACCGGCATTTTACCGTGTTAAAATGGCGCTCATATTATTATGATGACGCCAAGTCCGTCCTCTATTACCCCTAGACACGTGACATGTGATGTTTTAATAAAATATGGCCGCCAGTATTTTTGTTTAGAACTTACGACACTGACGAAGGATGTAAATCCGAAACGCGTTTGTCCTGAATAAACTGCTGTTGAGCTAAAGAATCCTCGCGAGTGCTTTTCTTTCCTAAAGGATTTGAGGGAAGTTTGGAGCTGGGATTTATATCGCGGTACGCCACCGCGTTTACTGCACCCGACCAGGAAGTGCCCCGCCTGTGGCGTGTGGAGAAGCAAGATATATATATATATATATATATATATATATATATATATATATATATATATATATATATATATATATATATATATATATATTATCAGTAAACAAAGTCCATATCCCACGCTCTCAGGAAACAACACGGAGACACCAAAGAGTTTCCGTTGAGCCTTATGACCCACGTTGGCCAAAAAAAGTCTTTTTGATGTCACTGTAACTATGACACACATTTACTTCTGTGAGTGGGTGGCATGCAACTCTTCATAAATAGAGATTAAATTAGCGTGCCACCACCAATGCACTCCCTAGCAAAAAGTAGAGTAGAGTACTCGATTTTAACTAGCACGATTTTGCACATTATCACCAAAACATGCACTTTATAATAGCATTTTTTGCACGTTCCCTATATGAGAGACTTGTTGCAACTATGAAATACTTAAATACGTGATTTGGAGAGAATCATGAACATGATGGGCAATGCACTTTATTTTCATAGATGTAATGATAACATAATATATTTATTTGTAAATAGTCTGTAAATATATTAAATTTGCATAGTTAAGTGTTTATATTGATAGATATTTTTCATGTTATAATCTTGCCTTGTGTTCGTGAATTGTGTACATTGGCGATGAGAATTGTAAATAACTGCTCCGTTCAAAAAGTATTTCTTCTATGTTTATGTTGCATTTAAGTATGATTGGGAACTTTCACAGTATATAAGCACACTTATTGGTTCTTTTCAGTCATGTGATCAAGGCTGCCGTGTTGCAGCCGAAACGCGTCATGCTGGGGACGAAAGAGCAATAAACCACCCTTGAACTAACTTGTCGCAGTGTTTGTGGTCTGTACCTACGTCGAGGACTCTGCACTTTGGCTGAGAGTAGGAGTTGGATCGGATATATATATATATATATATATATATATATATATATTATCAGTAAACAAAGTCCATATCCCACGCTCTCAGGAAACAACACGGAGACACCAAATTGAAGCCAGTGCTGTTTTAATTCACAACGCGTTTCGCCGACAAACGGCTTGATCAAGCCGTTTGTCGGTGAAACGCGTTGTGAATTAAAACAGCACTGGCTTCAATTTGGTGTCTCCGTGTTGTTTCCTGAGAGCGTGGGATATGGACTTTGTTTACTGATAGCATACTTCTGTCGGATTCACTCCGCCGACGTCCACGCCACCTTTCATGGGTCAAGGGACCCGGAAGGAGTTCTGTTGAGAAACGAATATATATATATATATATATATATATATATATATATATATATATATATTTTAAAAAAATACGATATGCTTGCACTGAAATAAAACGAGTTGCTCTAAATTGGACCGTGTCTGCGTCTGTCTATGGAGCGGGAGGGACGCCTCGCCCTGTGGAAACTTTTCGCTGATTCCTTGGATATATATATATATATATATGTATATATACATACTTATATATATACATATATGGGGGGCGCTAGAGGGCGCACAAGCTGAATGGCCGCACCTTAGTGAGGCTCCGGCTGCCTGGCATTCTCATCCTGCTGTAATCCTTTCAAATCTGCGCCCACCCACCTGAAAAGCGCCTGGGAGAGGGGTATAGTGCTGCTGCCCACCCTGTCCGAGTTTGGGGACCCTACGACCTGCGGTTGCTGAGATAGAGCGAGCTGCAGCCGCAGCGGAGGCGGGCTCTGGTTGGGACCTCACAGACGGCGGCCTTGGAATTCACGCAACGCCCCGGATCGCCACGTGGTGCGTGGGCCGTATCCTGGCAGACGCGCCGGAACTGGACGCAACGGCGATCACTGGCGGATATCAGGGAGCCACCGGCAAGCCACATAGTGCGACAACGGGTTGATGCCCTGAGGCGACTCTTGACCTCCGGCAGTACCGGACTTGTTGGCGAGGCACCGGAGTACCGCTGCCACCTTGTACCACCTGCACGCCGAGCCTCCCTGTACTGCTCGGTTACACGGCGCACATCAAGAGCCCACTTTTCACCGCTATCTATCACTGCTGTGCCGGCATGGGGAAGCCGGACAACCGGCAGCCCAAGCTACAATTTGAGCCGCAGAAGAAGGCGACCAGGCAAACGGGGGATGTCGCTCAGCCTGGAAGTCCGGCGGCGGAGGTGTCCCCCATGGTCCCGGATATCGCCACGATGCTGCAGGAGATGCGACAGGGCTTTGCCATGGTGGTGGACAAGGTGGACAGGCTGTCCGCCAGAATGGACGGCATCGTCCAGAAAATGGACATACATGAGGAGCGCTTGACAGAGGCGGAACGTCGAATCTCTGAGAACGAGGATGCCACGACGTCGCAGGCTTCACGGCTTTCCCGCATGGACAATGTGCCTAGGGTGATAGCCGCCAAAAATGAGGAGTTAGAAGCGAGGAGCAGGCGGAACAACATACGGGTCACGGGCATTCCGGAGTCGACCAACACGGGGAGAATGGAGCTCTACATCGAAAAACTTCTCACAGCCACGGTTGGCGAGGAGGCCCTCTCGAAACAATTCATTGTGGAACGGGCCCATCGTTCACTTGGGCCCCAACCCCAGCCTGGTGCCCCGCCGAGGCCCATCATTGCGCGCCTGCTCAACTATCGAGACCGGGATGCGGTGTTGCGAGCGGCCAGGGCGAACCAAAACCTTGCCTATGAAGGAGTGTCTTTCTCTATCTACCCTGATTTTACCCCGGTGGTCCAAGAGCAACGACGGAAATTTCTGGCTGTAAAGAGGAAGCTAAGAGGCCTGAATATTGACTATGCGCTTTTGTACCCTGCCAAGCTGCGGGTGACTCACCAGGGCACGCAACACTTCTTTTTGAACCCACAGCAGGTCGAGGACTACCTTAAAACTTTGCCTAAACGAGACCGGAGAGCTGCAAATGCGGACGGTGGACACGAATCTGGGTCGGAGTGAATGATATTTGCGTTGTAACACCCTTCTCTGGTCTGTGACGATTGATGCCTTGATGTGGGACGATTGCGGCTAGCGCCTGGGGGGCTCAGGTCGGGTGGAGCTGCGGGTAGCAATGTATGCCAGGCCCCCACCCCCATACTCCCTCTCCCGCCTGGACAGAGACGGTAAGAGTGGATTAGAACGGAGGGAGGAGGACTGGGCGTGGACGACGGTGCACCTCTGATGACCCCAAACGGGTGTACCCCACAGACCTTGCATATTGCACTTTTGGTGTTTTACAGTTGTGGGCTTTCTAGGGGAGGGGGGGAGAGAGAGGGGTGCTGGCAAGTTGGGGGTGCTTCAGTGGGAGGGGGGTGGGAAGCGGTGGATTCGAAATGCGGGTGCTGCATCTGGGGCGGACTGGAGTACAGCAACGGCACTGCGCGATTGGGGTCTACGACCTAGGTTGCTTGCTATGTTTGGGACTGTTCTTTACCTCATCCTACTGTTGGGGTGTGCTGGGGGGGGGGAGGGGAAGGGGTATTTGTCGGATGCCCTGCTAATGTTTGGGGCATGTCGTATGAGCTGTTTGCTAGACGATTGTATCTACACCTCAGTGGATGGGAGACCTGGGATTGTTCTGACTTAACAGTTTGGTTTTGTTTCTTAGCATGTGCACTACTACTTATTAGAATGCCTACCTGCTTTGAGGTGAGGTGGAGCGTTGGAGGTAATACAGAGGGTGGGATTATTGGCGGCAGAGAGTGGTCAGAATGGCTGCCACACGACGTGCATGCTGACGGAAGCATGGATTGTCCTTTCATATTGATTTTTCATTTATACCGTAGACTGCAAGTATGGGAGACACTTGCCTGAATGTACTCACATGGAACGTGAGGGGATTGGGAGATCATAGAAAGAGGAGGCACATTCTGGGGTATCTAGACCGCCACAACATACACATAGCCTTTTTACAGGAAACACACTTTGCACCTAACAGACCACATGCGTTTGGTAGCAGGTGGGCCTCATGCGCTGCGTTCTCTTCATATTCCTCTTATGCACGGGGCACGGTGATACTGGTTAAAAGATCTACGCCCTTTTATATGGCTGGCTCGAAAACGGATGCACAGGGGAGATACTGTTTGGTATGGGGCAGATTGGGGCGCATGACAGTGACACTTGCCTGATGCTATGGGCCTAACGTGGATGAACCACATTACTTTGAAACTCTGTGGGCTGCAATAGTGGAGACGGGGTCACAACACATTATATGGGGCGGAGATTTTAATGTGGCCATTAACCCGACTCTGGACCGCTCACACCAGGCCCCGCATCACTACATGAAAGGGCGGGAGGTCCTGCGTGCCATTGTAGAAGAAAATCACTTCATAGACGCATGGCGCGCACACTGTGGGCCGAAGGGGGAGGGCACACACTTCACTGCGCAGGCAAAATCTTGGGCTAGGCTTGACTATTTTTTTCTAATAGCTCACCTCTATGCCTCACTGATGTGTGCGCGGCACCTCCCCAGGACATATTCTGATCATGCCCCGGTTCATATTGCCCGGAGAGGGACGGAATTGGGCCCCCCTGTTACAGCATGGCGTATGCAGCCTTCGATGCTTTTAGATGAGGAGTTTCGGGAGGAGCTCCGAGAGGAATGTTTAGATTTTTTCAAACGCAATAAGGACTCTGTGCGGGATGTTGAGACGATATGGGATGCATTTAAAGTTATGCTGCGAGGCTTCTGCATTGCAAAAGGCTCTGGAGTCCTTAAGGCTATACTGAATCGACTGAAGGCCCTAGAAGCTCGGCTGGGGCAAGCGGAAGAGGCCCTCCGTATACACCCGGATGGTGACACACTTGCTGGGATACGAGATTTGATAACTGAATACTCAGATGAGGCTGCGCGCGAGGCGAAGTTCAGGCACAAGTATTGGGTGGCACGAAGGTATGGGGAAGGTGAGAGGCCTGGGAAGGCGTTAGCTACTACAGTTAGGCTTATGCGGATGCCCACTGTCATCCTAGAGTTGGAAACTGCTGAGGGGCTGCTGCTCAGAGATACCACGCAGATACTGAATGAATTTGTTCATCATTATAGCACATTGTTCACCTCAGTTGGGGCAGAGAGACTGTCCTTAGACGACTACCTAACTGATGTGACGCTGGGGTGGTTAAGTGATTCTCAGAGAGCCTTCTTGAGCGCCCCGTTTGAGCTAGATGAAGTCCGGGAGGCCATCATGAGCATGCAGTCAGGTAAAGCTACGGGGCTCGATGGCATCCCCATTGAATTTTATAAAACATACATAGACTTCATGGCCCTGGTACTGCGGGAAGTGTACGAAGATGCCTTGGAAGTGGGTCACCTCCCCGCATCTATGAGAACTGCGCTGATTATCTCCCTGCTTAAGCCTGTGAAACCTGCTTCGCACTGCGATTCTTATAGGATCCTCTCGTTGCTGACATGTGATGTGAAGATTCTTGCCAAACTCATCGCCACGCGCATAAGTCTTCTGTTGCCAAATCTTATCCTTCCCGACCAAGCTGGCTTTGTCCCGGGCAGGGCGACATCCCACAACCTTCGCACCTTCTTCTCAGTGTATGACTCGGTCCATGAGGATTTGCCCATGGCAGCCGTATTCCTAGACGCCACTAAAGCGTTTGATTCGCTGGAGTGGGATTATGTATTTGGAGTGCTGGGACGCATGGGTTTTCCAGCGAATTTTGTTTCGTGGATAAGGCTGTTGTATACGCGCCCTACGGCCAGGGTCCTTGTTAATGGGCAGCTTTCCCCAGAATTCACTATCTCCAGGGGGACTAGGCAGGGGTGCCCCCTTTCCCCCCCTCCTCTTTGCCATAGCCACAGAACCTCTCGCTGCTAAGCTGCGACAACACCATAAGGATAGTGCACTGCGATGCTTTCAGAGGCAGATGACATCACGCTATATGTTCGACACCCAGGCGATAATTTACAGCCATTGCTTAGGGAATTTATTAGGTTCGGGGCCCTCTCAGGAGTACAAATCAACTGGTCTAAGTCTTGTATTTTCCCCCTCACTGCTTCCACCCGTGCATTCCCACTTGACTATCCACATACATGGTGTGAAGGGGACTTTAAGTACCTGGGTATTCACATTGAGAAAGATAGGGAGGCGCTCATGCGGGCTAATTATGGTACGGCAATAGATAAGGTCAGTGATCATGTCTCCAGGTGGATAACACTTCCCGTTTCTATGGCGGGGAGGGCCTCCCTTGTTAAGATGGTTGTGCTCCCTAAATTGCTTTATTTGTTCCTCAACATACCCTTCTATCCTGGTGCATATTTCTTTAAGCGGCTTCGCTCAGAAATGCTCAAATTGGTGTGGGGGGGGAAGACACCCAGGCTCCGATGGGAGGTGCTGACCAGGCCTTATGCTCAGGGCGGTTTTGGAGTGCCTGATTTTGAACTATATTTCCGGGCAGACCAGGCACACTTCGCCTATTTCTGGGTGAGACAGCCTAGGTACATGCCTCAGCTGGCAGCTGAACATTGGCTAGCACACCCCACGCCAATAGAGGGAGCACTGTACACCATAGTGGAGGGGAGGGATAAGACCCCCAACACGCTGTCTAGCACTGTCACGGCTTGGTTGCGTATTAGTGAGATGTTGGGCCGGCAGTTGACTTACGCCCCCCTCCTTCCCCTGGCATATCACCCACAACTGCCGCTACTGCAGGAAACTGGCTTTCAGAAATTGCTGACGAAAATTCATGTACGCACGTGGGGGGATTTATATAGCAATGGCACGTTTCGCACCAAAGATCACCTATATGAGGGAATACAGCCGACACCACTAGAGATCTTTTACTACATGCGATTGAGACATGGACTGCAGGCGATTACGCCGGATTTCCCACACGAGCCCCCTGTACTGCTCCCACCCCTATTGTGAATAATGTATTGCACATGCTTAGGTTTTGTTCTGTTCTGTTAGTTCATCAACAAAATGACAAAAGTGAGACGAATTGATGTGCTTTTATTATCTGTGTACTGTTAATGAATTGATGCGCCGTTCTACAGCACTGCATATGGGGACTCCTGATTGACTACTCTGCGTTCATTGATGATTTGCACTATAGCAGCCGGCCTCCGAGTTGTGGCAGTATGCTGTGTACACTTAACGGTACATAATAAACGTCTTGCAACAAAAAAATAAAATAAAAAATATATATATATATATATATATATATATATATATATATATATATATATATACATATACATATATAAAATTTCTATGGCAAAATGAAACCCCTCACTTTGTTCCTTTTCAAATTAAATGTAATAAGTGTTACCACTTTATTCCAATCAAGATGACTTCAGGTGTGCCATACTTTTGTCATAAGTAAAACTGTTAGCGTTCTAGTTGTTCTTTAGAACACTCTGGGACATTCTGTCATTGGGCTATATTTGGGCTACATCTGGCTGATATTTGGGCTACATTTGATTTTTTTTGTCTCTGGTGGCCATCTTTGGGCTACATTGGGCTACATTGGGCTACATTTGGTCTCTAACATATATATAGCCCAATGTAGCCCAATACATATTTTTTCAAAGTTAATTTTCGTAAAAACCACTGAAGCATATATCTTGAGACATAGCAAAGGCACATCGAGGTACCAGTCCCTACAATTTTGCCAAGTTTGGTGGAAATCCATTCAGCTGTTTGGGCTAAAAGTGAGGTTGACCGCCCTATGGAAATTAACATGGGGAAAACACGTTTTGGGACCCCCTTTTATCTCGGCCCCCGCTTCAGGAATCCCTCCCAAACTTTCAAGGAAGGACCGGAGCGCCTGTGAGGCAAATTTGAGGAAAATTTCAGGCAGATTCCTCAACTGGCGCCAAAGTTATTCACAATAGAATGTTTTTGAAAATAATCCTAACTATAACTACCTACTGGCGACTGCCAGTAGGTAATATAAATATATATATATAATATATATATATATATATATATATATATATATATATATATATATATATATATATATATATATATATATATATATATATATATATATATATATATATATATATATATATATATATATATATATATATATATATATATATATATATATATCCAAAACCACAGGCTCACCTTCAAAGAAAGTAAGCAGGACACAGCTCCGAGTGCCAACAAAGGATTTATTCAAGCAGACCACAGCTTTGTCCTCGCAGTCCGTGAAACGCTATGGCAGACGCGTTTCTAGCCGGAAATGGCCGTCATCAGTGCCGGCTTCACAGGCTGGCTGGTAAGTCCTGTACACAGAGACTGCCCCCTAAGTAGCAGTCTCTCGGCTCCTCCTCCTAAGTGCAGGTACTTTGATGGATGTTTGTGATTCACAAGAGTGATGCATGGTGGGAACTGGAGTCCATCGTGGTGCCGCATACAGTGATGGGGTAAACCAAAACACCTGAGTGGTGTCCCAAATTCATGGCGCAGGACTGAGTGCCTCCATACCACTCCCAGGTTTGTTATTCAGCTTGAACCTCAGTTGGCACTCTTATCAGGCATTAAGATACCCCCTACTCTCTCCCCTTGCCGAAATGACCGTCTGGTGGCAATGACTTTTAGCTTGGGGGCGCGCCGTGTTGTGCACTCCTCGTGCTATACCACAGTTTTTTGCCTTTTGAACGCGGAGCACCAGATCGAGAGGGTGTGTCCTTGTACCGGTATCGGCAACCCGGTACTATACATCCAAAACCACACGCTCACCTTCAAAGACAGTAAGCAGGACACAGCTCCGAGTGCCAACAAAGGATTTATTCAAGCAGACCACAGCTTTGTCCTCGCAGTCCGTGAAACGCTATGGCAGACGCGTTTCTAGCCGGAAATGGCCGTCATCAGTGCCGGCTTCACAGGCTGGCTGGTAAGTCCTGTACACAGAGACTGCCCCCTAAGTAGCAGTCTCTCGGCTCCTCCTCCTAAGTGCAGGTACTTTGATGGATGTTTGTGATTCACAAGAGTGATGCATGGTGGGAACTGGAGTCCATCGTGGTGCCGCATACAGTGATGGGGTAAACCAAAACACCTGAGTGGTGTCCCAAATTCATGGCGCAGGACTGAGTGCCTCCATACCACTCCCAGGTTTGTTATTCAGCTTGAACCTCAGTTGGCACTCTTATCAGGCATTAAGATACCCCCTACTCTCTCCCCTTGCCGAAATGACCGTCTGGTGGCAATGACTTTTAGCTTGGGGCGGGGCGCCGCGTTGTGCACTCCTCGTGCTATAACACAGTTGTTTGCCTTTTGAACGCGGAACACCAGATCGAGAGGGTGTGTCCTTGTACCGGTATCGGCAACCCGGTACTATACATCCAAAACCACACGCTCACCTTCAAAGACAGTAAGCAGGACACAGCTCCGAGTGCCAACAAAGGATTTATTCAAGCAGACCACAGCTTTGTCCTCCCAGTCTGTGAAACGCTATGGTAGACGCGTTTCTAGCCGGAAATGGCCATCATCAGTGCCGGCTTCACAGGCTGGCTGGTAAGTCCTGGACACAGAGACTGCCCCCTAAGTAGCAGTCTCTCGGCTCCTCTTCCTAAGTGCAGGTACTTTGATGGATGTTTGTGATTCGCAAGAGTGATGCATGGTGGGAACTGGAGTCCATCGTGGTGCCGCATACATTGATGGGGTAAACCAAAACACCTGAGTGGTGTCCCAAATTCATGGCGCAGGACTAAGTGCCTCCATACCACTCCCAGGTTTGTTATTCAGCTTGAACCTCAGTTGGCACTCTTATCAGGCAGTAAGATACCGCCTACTCTCTCCCCTTGCCGAAATGACCGCCTGGTGGCAATGACTTTTAGCTTGGGGGGGGCGCCGCGTTGTGCACTCCTCGCGCTATACCACCGTTTTTTGCCTTTTGAACGCGGAACACTAGATCGAGAGGGTGTGTCCTTGTACCGGTATCGGCAACCCGGTAATATACATCCAAAACCACACGCTCACCTTCAAAGAAAGTAAGCAGGACACAGCTCCGAGTGCCAACATAGGATTTATTCAAGCAGACCACAGCTTTGTCCTCGCAGTCAGTGAAACGCTGTGGTAGACGCGTTTCTAGCCGGAAATGGCCGTCATCAGTGCCGGCTTCACAGGCTGTCTGGTAAGTCCTGGACACAGGGACTGCCCCCTAAGTAGCAGTCTCTCGGCTCCTCCTCCTAAGTGCAGGTACTTTGATGGATGTTTGTGATTCGCAAGAGTGATGCATGGTGGGAACTGGAGTCCATCGCGGTGCTGCATACAGTGATGGGGTAAACCAAAACACCCGAGTGGTGGCTCAAATTCATGGCGCAGGACTGAGTGCCTCCATACCACTCCCATATATATATGGCGTGGAGGCGGTGTCTGCGAACGCAGAGCAGGCTGGGGAGGAACCTTTCTTCATATATATATATATATATATATATATATATATATATATATATATATATATATATATATATATATATATATATATATATATATATATATATATATATATATATATATATATATATCTTGATCTCTTTCAAAAATCAAAGCAGTTTGCTATGGTAGGGTGGGCGCCGCGAGGCTTCCGCCCTACCATAGCAAACAGCAGCGTCCCAGGGTAGGCACCCCAGGACACTACAGAAGCTGCCCTGCAAGGTGACGGTCCCCAGGGCCATCGAGGGCTCCAAGAGGGGGGCCACGCATCCCTCCTCCCAACAATTGTAAAGCCCCGGGGGGTGGTGGTACCCGGGGCTGGGGGGTCTGTCGTGGACCCCCTATTTTAAATATTAGTGCCCCAGGGAGGTGGCGGTCCTTGGGGCGTATGGGGGGGGCTTTGCCCCCCCACACAGGTTTTTTTTTTTTTTTTTATTAAAAAAAAGAAGCCCCGGGGGTGGCGGTCCCCTGGGGCTGCGGGGTGGCTGTGAGCCCGCTGCATACTTAATAATGAAGCCCCGGGGTGGTGGTCCCCTGGGCTCGGGGGACCTTAGAGCCGAGGCCCCCCTTCAAACATATGCAAGCACCGAGGGTGGCGGTCTGTCATAATTTGATGTAAATATTCATACTTATTGACATGTATTAACAGTTAATAATATATACTATATTGTTCTTTGCCAGGAAAGCTCTTCAGAAAGACTTCATAGCCCAGCAACTCCTACATGCAAACATTCTGGGTCTGTAAATAGTGTTTTAGGCCATTCCCTGAAGAATGTCAAAGAATTAGAATGCATTCCTATGAATATCAAACTAAAATTGTTAATGATGGTTCAGGCATTGAGCAGACGAACAATGTAGTATGGCATGAAATGAATCATATTTTAACAAGTGCGAAAATCTAAAGCTGCAACAGGATCAGAAAATTAAACATAGTGATGCGTAACTATATGTTAGCCGAGTTAAAACTATTTTAGTAATTGCAGTTCCAAAGAAAATCCCTGGGAGAAAAGCATGTTTCTTTTGCAACAAATCATATACATCTGTTTTACATAAAGTGATAACAGTGTGGCTAGTTAGTTCATGATACAACACTTATTGCACATTTGGCTATGGGTGATATGCATGTACAAGATGCTGAATATCATCATAAATGTCTAGATGGGCCATATAACAGACCACAGAGTGCACAGAAAATAAAAACAAATGACCTAGTGCGACCTCAGTAGAAGGAATAGCTCTAGCCGAGCTTGTATCTTAGCTGAAAGATTTGCGAGTGGGAGATGTTAAAACAATTTTCAAACTCTGTGACTTAGGAAACCTTTACACAAACAGAGTAAAGCAGCTCAATTCCACTGCAGGTAAGGCTAACTCACCAAGATTATTGTAGAAACTGATTAGTTCCGGAATCACTTCTTGTCCTTGTTAAAATGATACTTGATGGATCCGACATAAGAGATCAGTATTCCTGTGAATCAGCCACTACCAATATAGCGTTGTCAATATCTGAATTGCTGATGTTTAACTGTGAAAAGACTTTAATACAGACTCTTCTTTATTTCCTAGTCATAACAGCAACAAAGAAATTCCTCTGTCCATATACGTTGTTCTTTCTATCTAAACGGGAATGCAAGAACTTATAGACAAATGTCAAAAACTAGGTATTTGTATTTGATATGATATGCTTTAGCAAATATCTGCTGACTAAGGGAATACAGTTTGCTCACTGTATGAAAGTGAACAATTTGTATGTCCACCAAAACTGAAGATGCTAGTAACCACCAATAGAAATATTGATGACAAAGATCATAACCCAAGTTCCATAACAGCTAAAGACTCCTTCCATGGAACAGCAATAACTTTGACACAACATCCAGAACAAGAACTAGAAGGAATAGATTATGGTATTGTGGTGCTTAATCATATTATGGCAAAGTCAAAACAGATTTCAAATCTTCCAGTACTGAATACAAATATTTGACCAGCTTCAATGAACAACATGGATTAGTTGACCTCCAAAGTGATCTAATTGACGCTGCAAACACCTATGAATATTATTGACTTTAATGAGTGATGCGCAATATTGAGAGTGGAAATATTTCTTCTGATGAAAGCATATTTTTTTGGCAGCATATCATGCATCATTGCTACCATCTGTCAAAAGACCACTGTCAACTACGGCATTGTTGCTGCTCTTCACAGAAGTGCTCATTCTAATTCCATGGTCTTGCATTGAATTAAAGTCATTAAAGAGTCTGTTCATGATCTCAATCCAGGACAAACACTTATTATTATTATTATTATTTTTTTTTTGTCCTCCTTGGCCATCTCCCCGCCCATTACTCAACGAAGCCATCCTTGGGCTTTTTATCTCATATACTGGCTGTACAGGAAAAAGGTTTGTGCATCACTTCTTAGAGTCAGAACCCTCCTCTGGGCATTGCCCCTTTAATGAGTGGGACGTAGAGTCTTCCTCCAAAGCGTAAGCAACCTATCCTCAGATCTTCACCTCGCCTGGGAAGACTCAAAACCAGCCGAGATAGGGGAAGGCCTAATCATTAGATTGATATTTTAACTAAAAATCAAGCAAAAACCTTCTCCCTCACCCGAAACCTAACAAAAATGGGGACCAAAATCTATATATTTTTTTAGTCTGATCCAAAATATCTAACTTAGCAGTAGATCTCATGGCTTGTAGCCAGTCCAGTCCTGTCGGAGGTACCAAAGAAACCCATAAGTTACATATCTCTCTCCGAGCCAACAATATAGCATAGAACATGAGTTTGGCATTATCATCTGTACCCTTACCTTGCAGATCCATTCTCCTGGTTATAACCAATTCAGGGCTTACCTTGATCTGCAGGCCTAGGGCTTTTGACAAACAGCTACACACGGCCTCCCAAAATTCTCTTATCTTCATACATAACAAAAACATGTGTAAATCATCTTTCAAATTTAGAAAGTCTTCGGGGAGACCAATACGCCCTGTGAATCTTAAAGAAATGGTTCTGCCTTAAATTTGCAGGTTTGACTATTTTATAAAGCATAGACATTGTTACTTGCCATTGGTCTTCTGTCGCGCTCTGCGGCAAGCAATCTCCCCACAAGGTCTCAGGCAGCATAAAGGGACCATCTTCCATCTTAAGTACCAGCCAATACCACAGTGCAACTTCTTTTTTAAACAAACAGTCTGAAAAAAGCTTCTCTTCAAATTTGTTGTGAACTCCAATTAGAGTTCCCATTTTAGCTGCCCAACTCTGTATCTGCAGATATTTAAACCTGGAGAAGCGCCAACCCCATTCTTGTTCACAAAGTCCCCAAGAGATCAACTTGCCATCCGAAAATAAATCTTTCCATCGCTGGGGTCCAACCTCTCTTAGTGTTCTAGCCAAAGCGTCCTTTGACCAGGGAGGAGACCCTGGTGCATCCCAGATCAGAGCCATGTAACTGTAATATGGAATTTTTAGTGACCTCCTAATTCTGAACCAGAACTCTGCTAGGTCTCTTAGAACCTTTAACCTAACCTTTTTAAAAGATTTTGGATCAGCAAACTTATACAGAAATTCATGTTCGTTATAGATATTATTTCTAAGCATTGCACAAAACATTTTCCCAATAGCTGATATTGTCAGGGTATCAACATTCTACAGTTTTTTAGCAGGAAGGCTCATGAAAAAATTTGAAAGTCTGGGACCGCCAATCCTCCCTTCACAAGTTTTCTTCCAAGCTTCTTCCAAGAGAGGCGTTGCCCTTTTGAAGCCCATAAAAAAGAACTAATCTCGCTCTGTATCCTTGCAAACCACTCTTTCTTAAAGGTCAACGGAAGTGTTTCAAACAAAAAAGTTATCTTTGGCAAAATAACCATCTTCACCAAATTCGTATGACCAAACAGTGAAAGCGGTAAATGTGCCCACCCTCGAAGAGTGGCAATTATCTCCTTTTTTAGTTTTAAAAAGTTAACTTTAATAAGATCCCTGATGTTGTGCGTTATTGTCACCCCCAGATATCTCATATCGGACTTGCAGGCTATTCCCTCGACATTTGAGTTCCAGCCCATAATCTCCGTTTTGTCTTCATTTATAGCATAGCCTGAAACGGCCCCTCACTCCTTGGTCAACTCTAAAAAGCATTCCTTTGACTGATGTAACTTAGCGGTGTAAATGATTATGTCGTCGGCATATAACCCAATCTTTTTGGACCAACCCTCAAATTCGAACGGAGCAATCTTCTCTGCAGCTCTTATCTTACAGGCTAGAGGCTCAATATATAAATCAAATAAAAGTGGTGACAGGGGACACCCTTGTCTAGTCCCTCGCATGATTGGAACTGGCTGAGTTAATATCCCATTAACTAACACTCGGGACGTAGGGGAATGATATAAAGATGCAAGAGAACTGTTGAAATTCTGGCCTAATTTAAGATGTTTTATCAAAGCCTGTAAATATACCCAATTTACACGATCAAACGCCTTGGCGGCATCCAATGCGATGACCGCCAAGGGAAGATTGTAGGCCAAGGCCATATCCATAGCACCAATAAGTGAAAAAGTTAATTCTTTCAAATATCTGCCCTTTATAAAACCTTTTTGGTCTTCATGGATTAACTGTGGGATAACAGTACTCAACCTGACGGCCATCATTTTTGCAATCAGTTTATAATCACAATTAAGTAACGATATAGGCCTGTAAGAATCCATATACTTTGGTGACTTCCCTGGCTTTGTTATTAGGATGATATTTGCTTCATTCCATGAAGAGGGCAGAGAAGCCTTACCCAGAAAAATCTGATTAAATAGCTGGCAAATAATTGGTGACAAAATGCCTATCATTGATTTGTAAACTTCGGCTTGAAGACCGTCTGGCCCAGGTGCCTTCCCCCTTTTTCCCTTTTAATAGCCCTTTAAACCTCTAATTGATGTATTTCCTGATTTAAAACAACCTGAAGGTCGTCAGGTAACGACTCCACAAAATCTAACCAACACTTTAATGCCTGCTCTTCAGGCCTAAGATCCTCATTGTAAACTTTCACTAAATAATCATGAAAAGCAGCCGCTATTCCTTTACTGTCTATAATCGTCAAACCTGACTCCACCACTCTTACTTTTTATTCAGATTTCGAACTTGGTCTTTTTTCGCCTTCCAAGCTGGCAATTTACTACATCCCTCACCATATTCAAAATGCGCAAGTTGGCTGGAGTCCCATTTCTCCTTAACCCTTTCACTCAAAACTCCCACCAGATATGATTTTAACTCTGTTAACTCATGCAATATCCTTTCACCTACCTCAGGTCCGCCGAGATTTACAATATCAAGCTCACGCTGACAAATTTTTTTCTCCAACTCTTAGACCTTACTGTAATATAATCTCCTCTTCTTCGCTTCCATGGCCCTTAATCTCCCTAGCAAAAAAGCTTTGCATGTGTCCCAAACAATCTCGATCCTAGCTGATCCCATATTTTTATCAAGAAAAACTTCAGTCTCTTCACTCAAAATCTCTAATGCTTCCTGATCACAGAGGACCGTACGATCTAACCTCCATGTTGAACCTGATAAGCCGTCCTCTAATTCCATCAACAATGTAATGGCTGAGTGATCGGAAAGATGCACACCAACATTGCCCACCTGAGCCACACAGTCAATCAGTCTAGAATCGAGCAGAAAGTAATCAGTACAAGATTTATGATTATATTTTTTGTCATAGAATGTATATCCTAATTGCTGGCCGAACCTCAATCTCCAAATATCACACAAGCCTAACTGGGTGATCATCATCTTAACTCTGTTTGACATTTTAAAGTTTACCATAGCTCTACTCTTTTCTCAACAATCTAACGTATGGTCCAACACAGTATTAAAGTCGCCCGCCATAATTATTTTACCAGGAAAACTTAGTAGTCCCCTGGCCAGTTCATCTAAAGGACCCACATCTTCCTGATTCGGACCATAATAACCAATAATGGTAAACATTTGCCCTACCATCTTTAGTTTCACAATCAGCCATCTACCTCTAACATCAGCCGCTTTACCCTCCACTACAATATTAACCCCCTGCCTGATTAAAACTGCAACACCTTTCGTAACCGCTGTTTGAGAAGTATAAAGTGCATGAGCAACCCACCGCTGAGCCATAAAAAGTTCCTTACTTTCAGCCCCTGATAAATGGGTCTCCTGCAATATTATAATTTGAGCCAAAGAATTGCGCAAATATTTCCAAATTAACTCTCTCCTCGATTTGGCACGCAACTCATTTACATTCCAAGATAGGATTCTCAGCTTCTTTAAGTTAACCACACTCATGACGACCTAAGCCAACAAAATCATAAAGCCTGACGGCGAAAAAGCTTCTGAGGAATTTCCACATTTTTCTCCCCTTACCCTTACCCTTACCCTTCCCCCGTGCCCCTGTCCCCCCTGCTATGGTCCCAAAAGGACACCCCCTACCCCAGGAAACCCAACCAAACTACCCATGGCCAAGGCCTTTTGGGTGCCTACAGTGGACGGTGACAATAAACACTGAAGTAAATGAATAGTATGCCTGCGCTGCATCTACTCTTTAGACTTAACAGAACATTACCTAAACTTATTACAAGCTCTCCGTTTGGCATTGTTCCAAAAAGCTATCCACCTCCTCAACAAATCGAAAAGAATACATCTTATTGTTCCACATAACTTTAAAAAAAGCCAGAAACTTCAGTTGAACCGTAGATCCCAATTTTCTCAAAGGCTCAATCCGCTTACCTAACTCCCATTGTCAATTGGCAGTTATCGGTGGCAAATCCGATCTTACCTCCACCTTGGCTCCGTCTACCATAATGATTTTTTTTTTAGAGCAGCAGCCAGGATTTTTTCTTTCAGAGTATAAGTCAAAAAGTTTATCAAGATTCTCCTAGGGTTAGAACAACTTGGGTTCAACCTAAAGGGGTCGCGGTGCCCCCTCTGCATGTCCCTAAAAATCTCATCCTCAGCCTCCTCCAACTGCAATTCAGTCTTGAATAACTGTACTACATATTTCTTGATATCAGATCCTTCCTTACCCTCTGCTAGTTTCAAAACCTTCAAATTATTCCTCCTTTGCATATTTTCCAACCTTTCTATCCTCTCTTCGTGTTCCCTATCTTAATAGCCTCTAACTCCTTACAATTATCCTTAACTTTCTCACGAATATCCTTAACCTCGGCCTCTAAAACAACTGTCCGGGAACTCAGCTCATCAATTTTAGTCTCTAGGGGCCCGATTCACAGAACTAACTTAAGACAAAATCCTAAACTTACTACTTTTGGTATTCACAGAAGTTAGGATTTTGTCTTAAGACAAACTTAAGACAGACTTAAGACAGACTTAAGTTAGGATTTTGTCTTAAGACTGTCTTAAGTCTGTCTTAAGTTTGTCTTAAGACAAACTTCAGACAAAATCCTAACTTCTGTGAATACCAAAAGTAGTAAGTTTAGGATTTTGTCTTAAGTTAGTTCTGTGAATCGGCCCCCTAGCAAACTGCAGGCGGCTCTGATGCTTTCCTGATTCAATTTGGAGACCTCAAACCCCTTATGCATGTCGATGTTTAATTTTTTTAAGAGAGCATAACCAGAAGATCGGAGTCTTCTGGTTCGGGACCCATCCCAAACCCTTCCTCACTGTGACAGCTCAGGTGGTTAGATTTCTCCAACACAACAGCCTTAGCAGCCAAAATGCTTGGGGTCTCCATAGACCCTGTGCCCCCCCCCCACCGGTGTTAAGACATCTGCACCAGAAGTAAGGGCTAGCTGCTCTATGCTATCTTTTGTGCTACCAGTTAAATCTGCCTGAGGCTGCGGACCATAACCCACCTCCTCCATGACTAAAGAGAGAACCTGATAGCGATTAGGGCTCAAATGGTTAGACCAATCCAGCAGATTTGTATCCGCAGGAACCTGTCGAGTGACCCTGTTCCCCTCCGATGTGCAGTTTGTTAACTGTGAAGCCTGGTTGGGATTAGGGGGTACTGAAAAACCTGTTGGATTAGGTAGAGACTCCCCCTTTAGTATCAAAGTCTTTGGCGGAGTTTAAAAAAATGAGGGAAGAGAGGGGGTTGTCCTAATGTTACGCTCCTGTAAACCTACCTTCCCCAGCTTGTTACAGCTACTACCCTGCTTGCTGTTTTTTTTACTGTGCTCTTAAGCTTACTTTCAGCAACACCTTTAGTATTTTCTTTAGACGAACCAATATACTTAGATAGCAGCTTCTCAGCCGCCCGCTGCCAGCACTCCTCAAGGCGTATCTGGAAACCCCAGTCCACGCTGCTGTAGTCTTAGCTTCAGAGTTTAGTCTGTTTTCGTTATGCTTTAAAACTAACACTTATTATTTCAATAGAACAAGCATTCTTTGCAAAATATTTAATTGAGATGTAGCACATCTATATAATAAAGATAAATATGTTGTGATGATAGGGGAACTTCATGTCAAAACGACTTCCTTTAAAGTACTTGGAGATTGGCTTTCAAAGTGAATGTTAGTGCAAGGCTACATCACTACCAAAGGTATAGCTGATGCTATATTGAAGGTTTCCCACTTAACTGCTACACATCATGCTGATCAAATTACTGTTTACTGTGCTGTACATATTACTGAGGAAGTCTTATTAAAGTTATCTTGAATCTAGACAGTCCCATGAAGAAATAAGGGAGTTTTCTAACTGGATTATGGGGAAATCGAACAAGCAACCTCACTTCCAATTGTAGGCAGTTGTTATGGATCTGCAGATACTTGCACTTGAATTTGCTCTTTCAATTAGAGAGAGTAACATGATTTATATGTTCAAGTTCTTAATAAGATGGCTCCATGGATGTTCTATAAATCATATTCATTATTCCTGATGGTTGTCTGTCCAAATTTATGACATGATGACACTAGTAGGACGCCACCCACAAATACACTCAGAGTTTCATAAAAGGAAAGTTTGTTGTCAATAAAAGTAACCATGCATTCTCCTCAGTTGCTGTAGATCAAAATCATGATCAGAGTTCTCAGAAGATGGATGATATCTGGGCCAAAAATTTCCCTCAGGCACCACTCAGTGGGACCACTCAGGTCCCACTGAGGGGTGCCTGAGTGGGACCACAGAAATAACGTTGGTGCTGCCACCCCGTTTTGCTGCTGGAATCACCACTGTAGGTGTTTTTGGTATGGCTTTTGGCCAGTTGCTTGTGGTTGTTACCTTTGTTGGTGTTGCTTCTGTTGAGTCTCCCGGTTCTAGCCACCGGTGCTTTTCATCTTTAACAGAAGGACAGGGGCCTGGGGAATTCATACCTAGAAGATATTTGGCTGCAGCCTCTTTGACCTTCTTCTTGTCCTTTGGTGGAGGTGCACTTCTGACTTTCCCCGACCGCATCCCCCGTTACACCACCCCAAAAGGGGGAATGAGTATGGCTGCGATTGGGGTGGGGGGCGGAGGGGTGACTCAAAATTGCATGGAACAGCTGTGTTCCAGTCTCAAGGTAGCAGTAAGAAGGGGGGGGGGAGTGAGAGAGCCGGGCTTGCTGGAGGTTGCAACCAGCAACCAGTCTAGCTAGGCCACCTCAGAGGACTCTCCTGGGCACTTCACTCTGCGGCCTCCTACTAAGGGGGGGCCGTATTCTCACACTCGCACACTTGAGTCCCACCAGTGCACTTGCCTGCTTGCCTGCTTCATTGCACCTCCCTCCGGTCCCTACTCCGGTCTCCGCCTACGCTCTGGGATCGCCGTTGCCGCTCAGTACTACATGGTTTTCCGGAGTCTCCGCTGATCTGCTCCGTGGGGACAGCTGACGGCCACAGGCTACGAGCAGCGGAGGATGGAGAGGGTGGTAATCGAGAACCGCGAGCAGTTCGGCGTCTCGACCGCCGACTGCTGTCACTGTTGCTGTGACTCAGTCTGAGCAAAAATGCGGAATAAATGATGCAGGGAGAGACCATGGGGTAGGCTAAGTTGGTAGATCACAATATAACTGCAATTTTCATGAGGTGTGGTAAATGTGTTTGAAGTCAATAACAGATACAATACCAAGGAACAAATATCAACCAAAAACAAACAACCCTCATTTAAATGTCATTGCAATCTGTTTGCTAGATTATATATTGGATGTCAGGCAAGAAATGGAAAATAGAAAGAATTTTTCAAGCACATGAATCAGTCTTTTACACTGTCTGGGACTGTAAATTGACAACTCATATGAGGAAAGAAGTCCCAGCTATTGGACTTCATGGCTGGAAGTGCTACCATACACAAAACTGCTCCAGAGGTGAATGTAAGTATATATGAAATGGTGTACCTCTAGTAATATGCTACCTCCAAATTCTTGTAAAACATTTGATGATTTATCTTCAAAAGTTTTTATACCCTACATAGAAACTCAAGCAAGGAACTTGAAATTATTGGATCTTGTGTGGGAAATATATTATACTTTAAGCATCAAGCAGAGTGTTAGAGAAAAAAGAGGTGAGGGTCTTCAAAGCATGCTGAATCTAACTCTCCAGTACCCAAAGATTGGCATCGTTTCTTTAGACAAGATGAAAACAAGACAGAGTTGTGAGCTATGGTAACCCCGGATACAATAGTAAAAGCTGATGCTCAGAGAGTAAAACAATCATACTGGGAGGTAGTCTTAACTCAAACTTGGGTAGTGCATCAAACCAATACCATCACTGGCAGGTTCCTGAACCACAAGTGCATACCAGGGTTCGAACCATATTTGAACAGAATACACCCATACCAATCAAAACAATTCCAATACAGGTGTGGGGTTCTGCCCCTCTGATCCCATACTTCCAAATGGGCTAACGCTTCTCCCAAGATTAACTCCTGCCCATACTGCCCAAATGTAGACAAAACGGAGTCCCAGTTTTTTTATTTTTTGCTCCCTATATAGGAATGCCCATAAAAATGGTTGCTGGCCGCTTGCAAACTCATGGGTGCGAGACATTACTGGGAAGCGGAAAGACTATTTAAGAGTGACACCAGACAACTCCTAGCTCTTGCAGTCTCACGGTACCTGCATATTGCTTGGTTATTAAGAAGGAAGGCTATTCTCAATCTTGTAGCTTGACAGAGAGTTGATAAAATGTCTGGGTAGGATGTCCTGCCCATACATTGGTATTGTTTTAATTTCTTATTCATTGCACCCCTTTTTACTAACTAATTATAGAGATATGGCCATGAAAGAATGTACATAATATTATATACACGCTGTATTCTTTTTTTCCTTCTTCTCTGTCTAAATCTTTGATGATTTCCTATTTGCACATATCACTTGCTGTAAATATATGAACTTATTTTACTGTTGTATCCTTAGGCATTCAAACCAGTAGCTCAGATGTTGACTTTTTCTCTCTTGTATTGTTGATGTATTGTTTTTAATTTGCTGTTATAATATGATATTCGAGCCATGATCTTCTTACCTCTTTTACTGAAAATTTTTACAATGATCTCAATGAATCACCTATGTTATATTGATTGAATGTGTTTTATGGGCTGTGCCTGAAATAAACGGCTTAATAATAAACAAGACAGAGTTGTTCGGTTTACTGAGTACGCCTGTGCAAATTATTAATATCGAAGGGATGCAAGTAATTGCCACCTGTCATGATAAAGTTGCAAGTTCCACACTAAATATGCATTTCAAAATGATATGGGCTTGCAATCATGAGGAAGCAGACACATGAGTTATACATCATTAATTCCATTCAGCAACGGAAGGTCATTCAAAATAATGATTCAAACAGTATACCAATGTAGTTGTTCTTGTGATTGCTAATTTTAAACACATTGGATGACAAGAATTGTGGTTAGCATTTGGTACAGGAAAAAAGTTTCATAATATACCAGCTCATTGTATTAAAGCAAGCATAGATGTTGAAATATGTAAATCTCTGCCCTTTTTTCATGCTGTTACCAGTTGTGATACCTTCATGGGAGAGGGACGAAAGCAGTTTATGACACCTGGATGGCACTATCTTCTTCTACTCCCGCTTTTAAATTGCTGTCAGATCGACCAAGTTCTGTTGAGCCTGTTCAATTCAGAAATGTCAAGAGATTTATTGCAATAATGTTTAGCCGCACTTGTCCATCCCATGAACTAAACAGTACTCTCCAATTCATGTTTGCAAATGGCAACATAACTTTTGAAAACATCCCACCTACAAAAGAGACTCTTCCTCAATATGTTAAATGATCAGTGCACCAAAGGGGTCATGTTTGTGGTCAGATGTTGGTGTTAATGCCATATGGCCGGGATACCCGTCACCCCCTCCCAACACAATCCCCAAGGATGGGAAGTCGGACACAGTTCTTTGACTTTTGGAAGGCGGGAGGGAGTTACCCTCCCGGCCGTATTTATTAAAATATGAAACAAAATTAAAACATTAAAATAACAGTTTCATATCATGTACAATTTCATTTTCACATTACGATGTTTATTGGCTAACCTTAACACAGTTCTAATACAAAGGTTCTCCTAGCCGATTCTAAACATCCTGCAAATGCATATACTCAAAATTAAATTGTACATCCTAACATTACGGGCCAACGGCAAGGTCGTAACCGGTGTCAGATCCCTAATACCAGAACTCCCCCCCTTACTTGTGAGGGGCGGGCGCACAGAGGACTGTACCTCTGTGCCAACATCCAATTTCCCTTGTCTTAACGGGGGCCCCATATTTACTCGACGCCATCTTAATGGTCATCCGAGGACTCGTGTGAGGTGTCTAGAAGGTAGCGTAGACCCCCTTCCCACCCCACACTGCTTACCACATCCGCCGTCGCGGATGTCCTGGCCCCGGGAAATTCCCAGGAAGGGCCTGTAGCCCCTCCTCCCCAGGGAGGGGCCTATGACCACCTTCCCTTTTGGTGGCCCCATCCTTAGAGGGGTACCGCCTCCCCGTGTGAGGGGCCAATGGCCGCCTCCCCCCGGGCGCTCCCATCCATAATGGGTGGCGCCCCACCTCTAGGGATCTTCCAATTACTGCTCACCGATCATGACCTTACCGCCCGACCAAAATAAATACGACATTTTGAACCTAATGAGGACGGAATAAACGGTTAGACTGGATATTACACAATAACCTTTATTTACACAAGTAACACATCATTCAACTAGGCTGTGATACTTCGCCTAAGAACATGCTAAATAGCAACCATTTTATTATCCTCAAAAAAGACAATCCAGACTTTATTAAAACAACCTGTAAAAGAGATAATATCACCATTAATCGACTTTATTGCAGTACTAATCGTTGCCATAAGGGGCTGGTGGGTGGGTCAAAATTGGCTCCTTGTTCCGTCTCGGGCTCACGTGCAACGAGGAGGTGCAGCTTCCAAGCACAGGAACAAGAGGATGCTTCCTTAGGTTGTTGCTCTTTTATTCTTCCTCGGGAGGGCGTGTACCCTCCTCCGATCTGCCTACGGGGCGTGGCCAACGGTGTAGGTGTCTAGGACAACCCCTCTTGGGCGGGAAAAGGCGCGCCCCGGCTACGCCGCTTCGGGCATACCAGCCGGGACACGCCTCTCGCCCAAAATGGTTTCCCGGGGGGGTCAGGGCACCCTACCATATGTTCGGGGGACCGAGTGGTCGCCCCTTTCCATATGGCCGGGATACCCGTCACCCCCTCCCAACACAATCCCCAAGGATGGGAAGTCGGACACAGTTCTTTGACTTTTGGAAGGCGGGAGAGAGTTACCCTCCCGGCCGTATTTATTAAAATATGAAACAAAATTAAAACATTAAAATAACAGTTTCATATCATGTACAATTTCATTTTCACATTACGATGTTTATTGGCTAACCTTAACACAGTTCTAATACAAAGGTTCTCCTAGCCGATTCTAAACATCCTGCAAATGCATATACTCAAAATTAAATTGTACATCCTAACATTACGGGCCAAGGGCAAGGTCGTAACCGGTGTCAGATCCCTAATACCAGAACTCCCCCCCTGACTTGTGAGGGGCGGGCGCACAGAGGACTGTACCTCTGTGCCAACATCCAATTTCCCTTGTCTTAACGGGGGCCCCATATTTACTCGACGCCATCTTAGTGGTCGTCCGAGGACTCGTGTGAGGTGTCTAGAAGGTAGCGTCATAGGCCCCAGGGAGGGGCCTATGACCGCCTTCCCTTTCGGCGGCCCCATCCTTAGAGGGGTACCGCCTCCCCATGTGAGGGGCCAATGGCCGCCTCCCCCCGGGCGCTCCCATCCATAATGGGTGGCGCCCCACCTCTAGGGATCTTCCAATTACTGCTCACCAATCATGACCTTACCGCCACAGGCCGGATAGTTGACCTGCTATCCGGACCCCCCACAAACTCCTACTAAAGGTCATGGCTACACAAACTCTTTAACCAAGCTAAGAAGTCTCCTATGAGTAAGACATTCCCCTCCCGGGACAAATGGACCCCATCTTCAAGATACATATGGTCCCCCCGAATACATCCATGTGGAATACAGTGCAACTGGCCTGAACGAAACAACCTACTAAGTTTGTTATTAACTTTCTTTACCGACTGATTCAAAGCTGACACAGAGAGGGCCCCCCGCCACACCCTTCTAGGAATCATATGTGACCATGCAATCGTGCACCCCGGAACCCTTCTCGCCAACCAACTCACTGTGGATAAAATGAACTCGAGAAGTACTCGTCGACCAATGGTTACCAAATCATTGCCCCCAAGATGTACTATGATTACAGACGGCGGTGACCTCGTCCGCCCTAGCAGTCCCTCCATAAAATTTTGAAACTGGTCAATACAGAGTCCGCCCCTTCCGTGGAAGGTCACCCTGCACCCGTATTCCCCAGCCACGTGAATCATGTCACCTGCTTTGAATACGTCTGCGGCTCGCCTCACGTATGAGTGGCCAACAAACCACACCACTCTTCCCTCAGCCGGTGATCTTTGACCGCTGGTCCCCAGGTGTCGGGTCAACTGCACAGTCCGCCCCGCAAAGCCTGCTCGCGAAACTGTAAATCAAACAGAAAACAAGAAGCGTGAGTGCATGACCTTAGCTTCACAACATGTGCAACCGCACATACCTCTTATAACAATTCGAGGACCAACGCCCCAACTGTTTCACCTTTTCAACACTCAGACCCCTGGCTGTAGCCTCTGTAGCAGCCCCTATCCGAAAGGAATGGGTCCCAAAATCGCTCGGGTTCAAGCCCGCTGCCGCGATTGCCATTGTTAACACCCACTGGAACCGAAACCTCGTCAGTGGGGTGGCATCGGTGTGCCTCAGCAAGCTTCCCCCCCATGATGCCGCCCTCTGCGCTAAATACTCCTCCACGCATTTTACCGGGCACATGGGAGACCCTGGAATCCGCTGGACTACCACACAGTCCCCGATCGCTCCCTAATCGGTTTTGGACCTGGCTATTGAGACCACCATCGTCTCACCCTTAATTTGAATGTGTTCTCGACACAGACCTCCCCCCGTATCCTGCTTATTCCTCGCTACCAGTTCGCTCACCCGCATAGCCCCATGGAATGCTAATGCAAAAGCGGCCCGGAACAGCACTGTCTCTGATTGAGATGAACATGTCGCAGGGAGTACGGACATTAACAGGGACAACCTTTCTAGACCTATCGGGTGCCTCTCATCCACTCTCCGACCCTCAAGGCGTTGCCACCCACGCAGAGCCTTCCTTACGAGACAGGACGATGTGGGGTCCTGGATGCCATGAGCCTGCGCCATGAAGGCAATGGCGGCCCTGTGCCTATTGGCTGTTGCCAGTGATCGGCCTGCCTGATGTAGTGATACCAGAAATTTCAGGACATACTCCTCCTGCCCCCAATGCTCCCCCCTAGCTGGACCTAAAAATTCCCAATAGGAACGGAACGCCCCTTCATATGCCTTCCTTGTCCTGGGTGCTAGACTCTCTCCCACGAGGTTTTGTAATCCGGGGCACCGAGAGACCAGAGAGCTTCGAGAAATGGTGCCGCCACCAAGTCCGCTGAGGGCAGAAAACCCCGGAAGGCCTGCATGTGGGAACGAGAGAGTGCATCAGCCGCCTGGTTCAGTACCCCAGGCACGTGTCTTGCCCTGAAGTGGACGTTTAGTCTCATACATAGCAGGACAATTTCTTTCAGCAATCTCAAAATCCATTTGCAGCGTGCTGCCTGATTATTGATACATTCAACAACGGTCATATTATCAGACCAGAACACCACAGTGCGATCACGAAACCTTTCTGGCCATGTTTTCAAGGCCACCAGAATGGGGAACAGGTCAAGAAACCCAATGTTACCTGTGAGCCCACTATCGTGCCACCACGCCGGCCATGTTCGTGCCGACCATTGATTTCCAAAGATGGCGCCAAAGCCCACACTCCCTGCCGAGTCGGTACACAACCCCAGCTCCTCGGAGGAAGCTGGCGGTTTGTTCCACATGACGCGACCGTTGAAATCCGCCAGAAATGCCAGCCATATGCACATATCCTGGGGAACCTCTGCTGACAGTCGTGTGCGGTGGTGCCCTTCCTTGAGGCCAACCATGGCTTGAGCGATAGAGCGGGAAAAGGGGCGAGCCATCGGTATCACTCTAAGGGCAAAGTTAAGCTGACCCACAGCTTGCTGCAACTGATGGAGAGTTACTTTTTTCTCGCCGGGGCACATTTCAAGTGAGGCTAAAAATGTCATTACCTTCTCCTTGGGCAAACGGAAGCACCCCTCTACAGAATCGAGCTCAATTCCCAGAAACTCGAGTGAAGTAGATGGCCCTACCGTTTTGCCTGGTGCCAGGTGGCACGCCAAAACGTTTCATGAGATTACAGAATTCCCTCAAAGCCTGTGCACATTCCGTGTCCCCGCTGCCTAAGAGACGCTGATCGTGTGGGTGTACCGGGAGCAACCGGAACGCTGACTCGATATCTGATTTAGCCATCAGCGCTCCGGGCCCCAGGCGATTCAACATGGCGACGGCCTCATCAAAGGATGCATACCGCACCGAACAAACTCCCGGGTCAATCGCATCGTTCACCGAAAGACCCCTAGGAGCGGACAAATTATGGATTAACCTGAACTCACCCGGGTCCTTCTTGGGGACAACTCCCAACGGTGAACAAACAAAGTTAACAACCGGCGGGTTTCCATATGGACCCGTAACCCGACCTCGGGCCACCTTCTTTGCGATCTTTGCCTGTACCACCGCCGTATTTTGTTGAACCGATAGTTGGTTCTTACACAGTGTTTCCCCCCTAAAATCCCCCACCGGGATGCGGAAACCATATGAGAAACCGTCTCGCAACACCCCGGCACAGACATGATCAGGGTATTCGTTCAGCCAAGGGATCATTGCCATGATATCAACGGGAGTAGGTAACGTTGCCCTTTGGTCGACGTTAGACCTGTTTGGCCCCCCCTCTACCTCCAGTATCACCATTCTTGGCTCTGCACGAACTCTCGGGGTGTGAAGACTGTCCGCACCCTGCACACTCATGCCTGAACTTGCATGTCCCTTGTGGCCTAGTGCACTTGCCCCTGTTAAAGCTCCAACAGACCCCTTTTCTACCCGAGTTCCCGTTATTCTTTGTGTGCTGATCACTGTTGGCGCCCGCCCGAAAGGGCGCCCCCACATTATGGCGGGAAGGCTCCGCCCCATTCCCGCCGAAAGAAGACGACTTCGTTGTGTTCGGCATAACCTGCTTCTGCCAAGAAATGGAGTCGAAACAATCCCACGTCAGAGATGAGTCATGCTCCTTGGCCTTACGAAATTTGTTATCATAACCCATCCATTGATTGCCTTCATACGTTTCATAAAATTCCATTATACGTGTCTGGTAACAAGCTAATCCCGACAATACTTCAGGCCTACGTTCCCCCATGATTGCAGTAAACCTTCCAAACGCTCTGGCCCAATTAGCGATCGTTTCATCTACCCTGAAACCCGCCATTTTGGCACGCCATACACTCGGATGCAACAACTCCTTCTGATTTCTAACGTGCTCAATGTCATAGTGATCGGTCAACAGCGAAAACATGTTCACATATTTATCCGCCCAAATCCTTTCTTTCACATCCATCGGGATATGTTGGACCACCTTTTCCCTCCTTGAGGGTAACGATCCCTCTCCCGCCATTGGCAACGGCTGCTTACCCGAACCAGTAGCTGGATCTGTTGTTGCTGCTTTTCCAACGCTCGACGCCGGTTGCTCCGAGGGATTCTGCGGGGAAACAAGAGGACAAGGCGCCTTCGCAGCATCTCTCGATTGCCGCAACTGCTTCATTATTAACCTGGCTTCCTCGGCCGTGTCTCCCGGTGCAACAGCACCCTCGCTGCTCTTGCCTAACCATGCTGCCAACTGGGCGGCCAGCTTGGGAGGCATATCCCCCTCGTTAACGGGTGTAACTACCACAGGGATCAGCTGTCCCGCGTTCGGGCTCGGAACTGGGGCCTCCTCTGGACTGACCGGGCTCGCCGGAGGTGACTCGGGAACCGGGGCCTCCCCCCCTGCCGCCCTATTCCTGGCCCTTTTACCTCTCCCGGCAGGGACTACTCCCGGCAATGCTGGCCCGATGACTTTCTTCGGTCTACCCGTACCATTCATTGCCGCCATCTGCTTCTTCATGTTTGCCATGTCTTTCACCAGCATGCGAAGCATTTGTTCAGTTCCAACCTTCTTTCCGACCTTCTTGCCAGGCATCGTTCACGGCTATTTGACTCGAGGTCCTGGATCCAAGCTTCGGAGTCACTGAAAGGAAAAACACAAAAATTACAAGTTCTCAAAATTGGCTCCTTGTTCCGTCTCGGGCTCACGTGCAACGAGGAGGTGCAGCTTCCAAGCACAGGAACAAGAGGATGCTTCCTTAGGTTGTTGCTCTTTTATTCTTCCTCGGGAGGTCGTGTACCCTCCTCCGATCCGCCTACGGGGCGTGGCCAACGGTGTAGGTGTCTAGGACAACCCCTCTTGGGCGGAAAAAGGTGCGCCCGGCTATGCTGCTTCGGGCATACCAGCCAGGACACGCCTCTCGCCCAAAATGGTTTCCCGGGGGGGTCAGGGCACCCTACCATACGTTCGGGGGGACCGAGTGGTCGCCCCTTTCCAAATGTAAATGATTGGGGCTGGAAGCAGATTGATGAAGTAATGGGACCACATTGGACAATCATTCCAGAGACATCGAAGGCATGAAAATAACTTATTTGTTGTGGGTGGGAAAAGTTGTGCCGAACTCAATGCAAATGCTCAAAGGTGAGCCTCCATGCACAGACCTTTGCTTTTGCACTGGAAACTGTTAACAGTATTTTGACTGTATGCAAACTTGAATCATCGTTTCATAGTATAGAAATGTTATCAGGGCTAAATATATTCTTGTATTGTTTAATTAAAATTGAAACATTATCCACATGTTTATAGTATGTGTTTTAAGGATGCAAATTATGCAAAATATAAGTTTACTTTGACAACAGTGTGTGTTACTTATTCCTGGTGTCCATATTGGTGTCCATTTGGGTTTTATATTCATGACATCACAGTCTATATCCAATGTATGCATGCACGTGGTATGCACTGATGGGTACACATGAACGTTTGTGCCAAATTTGACACAAATAGGAAGATTTAAAAAATGTTTTTTTGATATGTGTCTGCCATCTTTGATTTCAATTTGACTATATGATCTCATAGGCAAGATCCACTTGGGGGGTCCTACTTATTTATGATTACTATAACAAAGATGAATGCTGGTACCATTTTCAGCTTTCGATCACAAAGTGATTGATTATTCAGTTTAACAGCTATACTACAATGAAGGAGTGGAATAAATGGTTAATAAAGGACATATGGTCTTTGTTGGCAAATACATTCAATGGAATCTCATTGCTTTCCAGCCATGTTGCACTGCCATGGAAACTTGCCCCGGTTTTTCACTAGTTCTCTCCTTTCCATATGGAATTCCTCTTTAACCCGGGGTCAGTTCCCTTCAGTGTGGAAACAGGCTATGCTGCTCCCCATCCTAAAAAAGCCAGATGCGGAATCCTCACAATTCTGCAACTACCACCCGATATCCTTCTTCCCAAACCTGCTAAGATCCTGGAAAAGGTTGTTCAGAGGCAATTGGCCTATTATCTAGAAACTAACCAGCTGCTGCATGACTCCCAGTCGGGATTTAGAACCGGCTTCAGCACAGAGACTGCACTGCTAGAGGTATCAGTGACGATTTGTGAGTGTATGGACAGGGGTGAGGAGGCCATGTTGGTCCTCCTCGACCTGTCCGCTGCTTTCGATATGGTGTCCCATGATATACTACTGGATCGTCTGCAGCAGCTGGGTATCAGAGGCACTGTACTGACCTGGATTAAATCGTTCCTCACAGGGAGGACTCAGAGGGTACTTCTTCGACCCTTTGAATCTGAGGACAAACCTCTCCTGTGTGGAGTGCCCCAGGGCTCGGCCTTGAGCCCTCTTTTGTTTAATGTTTACCTAGGCCCGCTTGCCAGGGTAGTTGAGTCTTGGGGGGTCAGGATGGTCTCTTACGCTGATGATACGCAGCTTGTTTTTTCTTTTAGAGACCACTCTGACTCCCACTTTTCCAACTTTCGCAACTGCCTTGGCAATATCTGCTCTTGGATGGCTTCCAACCATCTGGTTTTGAACACCGACAAAACGGAGGTTCTTTTCTTTAACCAAAAATCTGCCCCTCCTGCTACCCTGTGGTGGCCTACCGTTCTGAACCCCCCTCCAAACCCAGTCTAGTCAGCTCGCAATCTGGGCTTCCAATTTGATAACACCATGTCTTGTAAAGCCCAGCTAAATAAAGTTACATCTGCCTGTTTCGGCAAATTGCGCATGATCAGGAAGATCTTTCCCTATCTCCCTTTGGACTCGCGCAAGACTGTTGTCCATGCCCTTATCATGGCACATCTAGATTATGCCAACAGTCTCTATGCAGGCGCCCCCATCTACCTTATTGAAAGGTTACAAGTTGTTCAGAATGCAGCTGCTAGACTAATCGGAAATATTCCTGTCCGCCACTCTGTAGCGGCCTATCGGAAAGAACTGCACTGGCTCCCCATCTCCCGTTGTATCCAGTTTAAAGTTCTGATCCTTGCCTTTCGTGCCATTAATGGATCAGGCCCGGTTTATTTGAGTAAAAGACTCAAATTATCTGTATCTGTCAGATCATTGAGATCAAACAGCCTACGTCTCCTGGTGGTACCCAGATTTCGTCGCGCCAGGAGCGGGGGCAGAACGTTTGGAGTGGCTGCTGCCAAGTTTTGGAACAGCCTCCCACTGGACCTTAGGTTCATTGAGTCAGAGCAAGTGTTCCGTCGGAAACTTAAGACCTGGCTGTTTACCAGCCCTTAAAATAACCTCTTTCTGGTGATGTACTCTGTAGCTCCGTTTTATGATTGACATGTACTCTGTAGCTCCGCATTATGATTGACATGTACTCTGTAGCGCCGGGACACCCCCTTTGGGGGTAGCTGTGCGCTCTATAAGCTCCTTAATAAATATTAAATAAATAAACTGCTGATTTACTGTATAAATGAATGATAACGCAAAATTTGGGTGAGGGGTCCATGACCTCTCTCTCATTTTGGCTGCTTGAGCACGAAAGCCTTCTCAACAAACATGTGTGGTGAAAAATTGCTCACTTGAGCCTACAATCTTCAGTGTACCAAAAATCTGCTCTCTTAGTCTTACAGTACCACAAGACATATAAGGGGAGAATAAAGCTTACTAAAAAGAAGAAACCTACAGACGAGAGAGAAAGTCAGCTACAGAAACAAGAAATATAGAAATAAGCATAATGTAGGGATTACAAGAATTTAACAAAGATTAGAAGGAGGAGACCTGTATAAAAAAAACACACAGCACATGTTTTCATTTAGGGGGAGAGGTAAAAGTTAGCAAACTATTAACAAGACTTACTGGGGCCAGCAGAACCGTCTGCCATGGCGCTGGAGGTGGTTCCTCCCACAGGCATTGGTGGTGGCAGCTACTTCACCCTGCTCTAATGGTGTTCTCCTGATGTTGGGTAGTGATGTAAGAAATAAAGAAAGTAGAAAAAAATGTGGTACAGTTAATCTATTTTGACAGGCAGACGCAGTAGCATCATACATTTCTAAATCAGATAGCCTAGCGCCCTGCTCCTAATATCTAAACCTCAGCCTTGTTCATAATTTCCATTTGCAATGAATGATCTTTGGTTTTCCAAACCCTTTGATGGGCCAATCCAGTCTCCCTTTTCAATGCATACTACACATCAATAGGATATTGGGACTGTTTGCGATACATGAAGAAAGGCACTGAGAAAATTAACTCCTGCTCAGGGTCCAGATCTGTAACCATTTAAAAAATCCAAGAAATATGTAATCCCAAAATCACCTATTAGATCATCTGACTGCTTAATTCCAAGCTGGGTCCAAGATCCAACATAATAAGAGGTAAAGCAATCAGGAATGTCAGGATTATCTAGTAGCCGTGTATAGGTGTGGAGATGCAAAAACCTCCTCACATCTGTCCATATCTTTTCAAGGGCTATTGTGGTCTTTAGTCTAGATTCTTTGAAGAATTTACTGCTTTTGAATTTCATGCTCTCTACTGCCAGGATCCCTCGTAACTGATAAGGTGTGAAGCCAATTATCCAGAGGAGAATCATACAACATAGGAAAACGGCTAGCCCAAAAGTAAATACGCTATTAGGAAAGTGTTCATCCTCCTTCAATTTATAGATGCTTTAAAGTGGGAGTATCAACGTCACTACTCTGTTGGCCCCGGCTGATATTGCACAATTGATGTTCAGTAATCATTCATCTAGGATTTCAGAAAAGTACAGTTGTCTGGTTCAGTATTTTTCCAAGGATCTGGAAATAAAGGCTGATAAATGGACTTGAAGTTTAGATGAGGTGATCTCGGTGTAAGAACTCTCCAACATACTTACGTGATTCTGCAAGTTTGTCACTTCATCTAGATTGAGAGGCAAGATGTATTTCACAATGTTTGATATCTTTATTATTCCCTCTAACCTGTGCAAATGGTATAAAAGTTTATACAGCTGCCCACACTGCTTAGTCGAAGCAGTCTATATGTTTGCTATATGTCCCAAACTCACATAATTTTAGTCCTTTTTCCAGCAACAAATATTTATGGTACAACCTCACAGAGGGATACTTACTCCAAAAATGATGCTGCTGGGCATAGGGACTACTGATAGGGTATTTTATAGTCTTTCCATTACTAGACTAAATATTGCGGGAAATTGGAAATCTGAATTTCCTTCAAAGTATGACGAAAGGTGCAAATAAGTAATGGAGGCATACTTATTTTAACCCCAGATAGCTAAGGTCAGGGGTTCTACTATGAAATTCTATTGCATTTGAAACTATACAAGAGATTATTTGGTATCAGATTAGATATTGTTGATTAATGTACTTATGTTTATGCTTATTTTGAATGATTTATTAGAATGTAAGTGTTTATGATATATATTTACATAATGAGCTTATGTTCTCCTGATCTATTTATTATGATGAGGTATTTCTGTATTCTAATTCTTGAACTCTGAATAATAAAAAAAGAGAATGCTAACTCCATGATATATTACTATCTTAGTGACAGGACAGAGGATTCTCTATCACTTTTTAAATATTTAGCCCAGACAAATGCCAAGTAGGTAGCGCCAAACACCAGGCTAGCTCAAGCTGGATCAGATGTTATTCATAATGTAATTTGAACTTACCTCTGCGTGTGAGCAGTAACAAAAACGAATGACTCACCAAGCCCTGCAAATTCGACACCAAGCAGTTCGAACAGGTCCTGTTTCCTATCAAGTTAGTTCACCCGTCGGAGCGTCAGCTGCTGTGTAGTTACCTGCACCCCAGTAATGCGGCACATGCACTAGCGCACTCTCCTCCACAGCAGCCCTCTCCCAGGCCTACCATCTGCTGCCAGCATGGAGGGGTGGTGGCACTGGCCCAAAAAAGCAAGAACTGCCACCTCCTAAGACAAAATGATTCCCACCTTAAATGCTAAAGAAATGCCCATACAAGTTATTTTTATGGCATGACGCAAATCACGGTTTATCCTGGGTAACCGTAACAATATATACGTGATGCATTTCAGGCAGCCCTTCATCAGGGGTAGCTGCAACATAAAAAGAGCCCATCAGCATTCTTTAATATCGTTGTAACTGTAGATAAATGACTAAACACTGTATAACATGCACTTCATGAAGATATTACCACCACCAAAACATGCTGCAATCAATTTCATCTGAAAATGCGCACTATGACTTAAAAGAAACAAAATCAATTATTCTGAAAATCAATAAAAACAAGTGGTCACTGCCAAATATATCACCAATTAGAACAAAATTGCTCAATGTGCCCCATGCTAATCATGATTGTGTTGAAACAGGGGATATATTTAACACTGACCATTTGTTTTTATTGATTTTCATAATGATATTGTTACAGGTAACGAGTATGAAACATGATTAGCGTCATGCTGTAGAAATAAGCTTGGATGGGCATTTCTTTAGCATTTAAGATTGGAATCATGTTGTCTCTGGATGAACTTTGAAACATCTGAAGAAACTGGAATAAAACTTTGATTACTATGGATTACTTGGTAAAGAATCTTCTTATGATACAGCCTGTACGTCTCGGGTCTGGCACGCTCTTCACGTACAAGCTAGTTCATTGATTATTAATTGTCCTCGGGCCGGAGCACAAGCTGAGTGCTCTATGCCAAAATGTTGCTTGTGAGTATTCAAAAAGTATTACGTTGTAAATTAGGTGTGCATTCGACCACTTTCAGTCGATCTTTAAATCTAGCCACATCCTCAACCACTTGATTGCTATAGTGCAATAAGGCTGATTTTACAGATGGGTTAAACTGTACAAAATACTTCTTGGAATCTGGAGAATGATCTTTGAAACTAATGTAAGCATTGTAAAATGCTAAATAAAACAATCAACAGCCACTTCTTAAACCAAATTTGATTTGGACTAGCACAAATAATATTCCTGGCCAGCTATATAAAAGTGGCCTCCCATTAGCAAAGCATATAGCTAAAAAAATTGGTAATGTCAGGGAAATCATCATTAGAAACTGGCCACCCTGATCATAACACCAGCTCACAATGATTGAAAAAGGGCTCATACCCTATCTGTCAAACCAGCCCATTTGGGCAATGCCTGATTGCTCTATAGGTCACTCCAACCTACGCCAGATAAATGACTTTTGAGCAGCCTCATAAGGTCCCAATCTTTAATCTACTTTATCACTCTATATACACCTTCCATGCGCTTGTTGTAGTGTAGAATGCACCTTGGTGTATGCACTTCTGTTACTTGACTCCAAGCACCAACAGATGCAATATTTTCATCATAAAAAGCTGTGTCTGTCTGAGAATTTCATCTTAAGTAGTTCATTACTATGCAAGGCACTGCTTTATTCTCTGAAGTTTTTTACACAGGAGCTCTCCATGGTAACATTTATAGTAACCCTGGGCAAAGCACTACGCTACGCTCACGTAGTTTGCATAGTTTGCGCTAATTCGCACTATGTGAACTGCACGTAGCACAGTGCAAACACTCGAAGCGTAGCGTAGTGCAGCGGTCATTTTTTGCTCGCTCGCGGTCCTTAACGTCCAGTTGGCGACTGCGAGCAAGCAAAATGACATCCCGGTGACACTTTTTCCTCATTCGCGATCAGAAACATCAATTTGCCAATCGCAAGCGTGAAAAATAAACCTCCCTGCAAGATTCTCAACGCTGGGAGGTCAGGTTTCCCATTGCGAGTGGTCGCGTATGCTCACGACCGCTCGCAATGAGAAACTACCAGTCCGCTTTGAGAAAGCTGCCACTTGAGTAAAAATCTACTCGAGAGGCAGAAAACTATAGCTCACACTGTGCAAGATGCCGTTTTCAATGATTGCATAGTGGGGGATTCTTCTCCGCACTGTGCAATCATTGAAAACGACAACCTGCACAGTGCGAACATGGTACTACGCAGTGCACTTTGCGTAACTTCGCGTAGCGCTACTTCACAACCTACGCCAAGCCCTAATTTAGAGCAGATTGTGTCACATGCCACAGTGCCTACTTTACAAAATTCTTTATATAATGGAACACCCTGGTGTAGAAATTGCCTAAAGTGGAAGGACAACCGGGGGGGGGGGTAAATTGAATTGAAGATTCCCCACTGGTCTTCGCCCAGAAATTATACACAGATTCAATGTAATACCATAACATGCTTTCTTGCTGTGTATGTACTGTCTGAAAACAAAATGGCCCTTGAACAGGACCAGAAACTCACACACAGATCTATCTTGATTTATAGCATAGATCTCTGATAAACAATCATCTAAATGGTCAAGGACAGGTTAAATCTTGAAGAAAGAGCCAGAATCAAGAATCAAGATGCACTCAACGCTATGTTGTACCATTTTCCCACAAAATGTGATATCCACTGCAGACACAAATACTTATCTTGACTTACAGTTGATGGAAAAATAGCAATTGCCATCAAAGGACGTGTATAATATATTGACAACGATGACTTCTTTAGCAATCCCATAAAAAAATTGAACCCGTAAAATGCTTCATCTCAAAGAGATTTGTAGGAGTTTGCTGGGTAGGTATATTGTGGCTCTTAAGTGTGACACTGTTGTTCCTCAAATAGTTTTCCAGACAGTTTACCAAACAGACGTGTGGACATGCACTATGTCCACACGTCTGTCTGGTATCCAGACCGTTGTTTTCCTGCACAAATGTACCTCCTATGACACTGTGGTCACGCATATTTACTAGCCCTAAGCACATTTACTCAGAGATCGGTCCTGCAGAAAACTCAGTAGACAGATCCTATTAACTGCATGTATGTCTTTTTACTTGTGTGTATGTCTTTCCTTTTCAGACTATACTGGTTCCTCTCAATTTTGAGGTAAATCCACACAACCTTTGGTTTGGTGTGTGTTTTTTGCACCTATTAATATTTACACTGTATTTTAACTTTCACGTCCTCTGGTAAGGGTGGGCCTCAGCGCGCCCACACCGCCAGGGTACACTCCCCATGGTCCTGAAGAAAGCCCAGTAAACTACACATAACGGGCAGAAACATGTCGACCCCACTTTAAGTGGAAATACCCAAAACATTAATTGGTAATTTCCCAACACATACTTTTAACCATGTCAGGTTGACCACTGAATAAAGTTTTTGCGTGGTACATTACCTTGACATTTTTAAACTCACTTTTTTTCACATCACTGTCACGAAAAAACCAGCTCCGCAGTATTCTGGCATTGCAGCAAACCAGGGAGGCATTCGGCTTCTCCTGGTGGGCCCAATGATGAAGCATGTCACTACCCAGGGTTGTGAGTGAGGGCTTCCTTATAAATTCCAATGTGATTTACTAAGGTTCACTTATCCTTTGTATTTGTGCTTACACACTTACTACATTTGACACTCTTTTGTTGTTTGACACAGATTTATTTTGGGGACTGAGGGTGTCCCAAATTTTTCCCTCTCTCTCCTATAGTTGAATCAAATTAGAACTCAACAAACTGTGGCTATATCAAGCAATTAATGCAACTATTGAAATATAATAATATGTCAATAAACTATCAATACAAACCACAATTAACTTTCTACTACTAAAAGAGGAGGGGAGATGCAGCTGGTGGGAATGAAAATGGAAGCTGAGGAGAGGAGAACTGGGGCTGATAGACCCTTAGCAGAGAAGAAACTACTAGTTCATGAACTGAGTCGAAAAACCTGGAAATCAAGGCCGAGCAGCACAATCCAGCTGTGATGGTGGCAGCATACATGCAGTACCTGATAGAGACAAAAGTCTTTGTATACCCAAGGAATTTTGTGCCACATTATGTGGTGGGAGAAGACATTGATTAGTGGTTTTCTACTTATGAGGTTGAACTTGAAAGTACAGAAGATTTAAAGGAGCACTGTGGTTGTAATCTGTGGAAACTCATTGCTAAACTTGGGAAAGACACACTTTTTACATTAGCAGTTGGGGACCAGACCAAGTACTCTTCTATGAAGGACATTTTGATTATTCAAGTTTGGGCTGACTCCTTAACAGTATGGCTAAATATTTAGGGACAGCCAGAAGCAAATCAACAAACTACTTGGCGATCAGCTTGCAAGAAGACATAATGTTTATTGATAAAACTTTCACAAAAAAACAGACAGCTATTAACAGCACTGCATCAAATTAGAACTCAACAAACTGTGGCTGTATTAAACAATAAATGCAACTATTGAAATATAGTAATATGGAAACTACCTATCAATACAAACCACAATTCATTTTCGACTACTAAAAGATACTTAGGTATCCCTTACTTATCAGAGACTGCTAGACTAAGGATCAACCTACCTCCTTTGAACAGACACAGAAAGCACCAGAAATATCCCACTAGAAAGAAAAGCCCAAACAAGCTAACACACAAAACAAAGCATACACTTCTTCCACAAATTCAAACATGAATTTCAAAGGCAATAGAACATAGCAGAAAATACTAACATTATTTTTAAAGAAAAGAGAAAACACCCGGGACAATGACACCCATTTAAAGTAAATGATACAAAAAAAAGTTTCCTTACCAAACCTATGCAGCTATGAAAACTGCAGATCTGCCAATCCCAAAAACTCCAAGTAAGATACACCACAAAAAAGCAAAAGCTTTGCACTACAATATAAAGAAAAAAGTCCCCTATGCACATGATAGGATGTAAAACCATTAACGTTATAAAATACAATTACATTTGCTCCCAGGGGCAAGTCAGAATCAAAACAAGCTGATCTACACAGAAGCGGGTGAAGGCAAATAATACACGCCCTATAATGGAATCAACCCTTATACAAGGAGCAGTTCCCTCCACATACTGAAACATATTCACTGGTGTCCAGTGGGTTTCCATCCTCCTGAGGACAGATTGGCCTAACAAATGCCATACCTGCCTCCCTCCAGGGAGCGCTAACAAAAGAGAATTTCTACTATGGGGATTGACCCTTGCCACAGTGTCACCCCCATAACTAGCATTATATTTAATATCCCTGGTGCCTAAGGGGCTTCCACCCGCTCCCCCAGAGTGGCAGAAATACCTAAAATGTATCTGGTCTGCCCCCAATGGGCAGCAACACAGGAAAAGCCCCCATAGAGAGGAGCAACCTTTGCCAATGGAGTCACTCCCCATAAATGTAATTGTATTCGCTATCCCTGGTGTCTTGTGCAGCTCTCTTCCCTAGGGGCAGATTGCCCTAAAAATGTCTGAACTTTTCCATGAGTGGAAAATGGACAAAACGTATGGTGGCCTTAATGATTAGCGCCCTTGCACAAGGGGCCACTCCTTCACCCAAAATTGATGTCCTAGTGAACACATTCCAGCTGCAGGGTCCCACCTACGATCCCACAGCTGAAATCCACTGAGAGAGACACAGATGAAATAAAAAACTCTCTCCTTTCCTGCTATGTCTCTCTTCCTGCCCTACCCACCCTCCAGGAAAGAGGAGTTATTTCAATGGTCCTCTATCACTGACTTACTCAAAGTAAATGGTTTCCGGCTTATCCCCAGCACCTCCTGATGACATTGGCATGCCATGCGCTTGCTGACATCATCAGATCACTGGGGGAGGCAAAGGCAGTGGCAGCCGAAGCACTTCCATTATCATCCCCCATTAAGACATCTTGTGGTGGGGGCCCGCAGGGGGACAGCCATCACTTCCCTAACAGGTGGGTGCTAGAACATGCTAAACATCCCTAGTACTCTGGTGCTGGTGCCTTGGATGTGTCCAGCACTTCCACAGCATCCAAAGGGTTACGCATGATTGAACTGGCATAGCTCTAATTGGCTTATTTAACCCTACCTATACGACCACAGTGTATATGGTAGCAAGAATAACCAGGGCCCGTAAGTTAAATTGCACTTGTGAACTGTGCACCTAATGGCCAATCCACTACACTGGTAGTGAAAAGCAGGAATTCAGGTCTACCATTGTAGACTGTTTGGAGCACTTTAAAAACTGCCATTCGATCTGTCAAAACAAAGCCCTTTCAAAACTTCTAAACCATTTTAAAAATATTAATGCCACTTCTGAGCAGGCATTATAAACTATAAGGTAGGATAGATGGTAATTAAAAGTTGGATATGTAGAAAATGTAATTGAAAACATGTCCTTATGAAGACTAGCCCCAAAAAACTATTTTCACTTTAGCAAGGCTGAGCTGTTAAATAGAGATACACTGGGATGCAATATCAACTAGGAAATAACTAGAAAATTAATTCCTGGATGCTTTGTAATTTTTATTAAAAGCCTAATTTACTTGTGGAGTCAAGTCAAGTCAAGTCAAATAACTTTATTTCGATTCCATATAGAAATCATAAAAGTGTACATAGAAAATTTTAAAAAGACATTGCGATTAATCCACCATAAAATCACAATACATGTTTACACAATTTTTAAAAAATAGAATCACAGTACAGGGGTTTTTGTTTGTACTTGTGGAGTCATTTAATTTCATAAGGCTTTATTCGGAACAAAAAACAAGTCCATAAAAGCACAACATATAAAAAATTACAATATAAAGCAACAGCCATAAAGAGCAAAGGGTGCAACAGTTAAAAACGGTTAAAAAAGCATACTTTTCCTAGCATTATTTGATTTGAGAATAAAAGTAGCCGTATAAAAACAAACATTGGGATGATGTAAATTAAAAAGCAGGCTCATGGATTCTCGTATTGTCCTTACGCCAAACTTATCAAACAAGGGCTTCAGATAGGCAATCCGCAGATATTTATACAGCTGGCAAAGCAAAAGAAAGTGCACCGTGCTTTGTGGGGTAGTATTATCACACGAACAAGGGCCAACAGGGTGTAAATGCAGAGAGGGGAAGGCCACGAGGTGGTGGACTACTCCAGTTCTCAGTCTTGCCAACATAAACCGTTGTGCTTTCCGGGTCACCTGTGATAAATACGGTTGAAAACCTACAAATTCATTTAAATCATGATAAAGAACACAGGAAGAAAGTTCAGCACTGTTTTGGTGTCGTCTTATAGATCGCTGTTGTAAAAAGCAGCCCTTAAGTTCAGTTTTAGACAGCTCATTAGCCCCGCACCGGTCCACAATGATATTAATGTTAAAGATCTCACGGAAATTGTCCACAATATACTTTAACCATGGAATCTTTTCATAGTGGTCCAAAGAAAGACAATCAGAGATAATGGCTCTACACAGTGAGGTCTCTTCTTTTATCCAGATAGAGTGCCAGAGCATCGGGGGTCTGAGGAGGATCAAGTCGGCAAGATGATAAATACCCAATTCGTTATGCACTAAAACATTTGAGACAGAGCTTGGCAGGCAAAGGAGTCTCTTCAAGAAGACATTCTCCTCGACCTGAAGAGACCCTGCCGTGGCATGGCCCCAGATGCCCGCTCCATACAGGACAATCGAGACACAACGAGACTGGAAGATTTTTAACATGTCATGGACCCGCCTATCTCCCAGTTTTGTAGCCATAGTGAATATTCCATGAGAACTCCTCGCCATCTTAGCCCGGACATTCTTATGCTCATTGGCCCAATTATTATTACTAGAGAAAGTGACCCCCTAATAGGAAAAATTATCAACAGCTTGAACCTTTTGACCCTCAATTAAGAATGAGAAGTGCTTCTTTCTATTCTTTCGCCCGCATTCCATAACAAAGGTTTTGGTTTTATTTAACACTAATTTTCTACTTTTAATAAATTGCGAAAAGCCATCCATCAGCCGTTGAAGGCCGATAGGGGTGCGCGAAATGAGAACCACGTCGTCTGCGTAAAGTAACAGAGGGACGCTGTCTTCATTTATTTTGGGAGCATCCACTGCCAAGGATTTAAGAAAAGAATCAATCTCATTAATAAAAAGGGTAAAAAGCAGTGGAGCCAGCACACATCCCTGTCTAATTCCCCGCCCGATTTTGAACATAGTGGTGCATTCCCCGTTAAGACCATAATGGACACAAGCACGTAATTTGGCATAAAGACGTGCTTGGAAGTGCACAATACCCTCGGGTGCCCCAATTTCAATAAGCTTTGCCCAGAGAATGCCATGGTCCACCAGGTCAAAGGCACTACTCAGATCCGCAAAGCAGAGATAAATAGTGCCAGACTTTGCCTGAGTATATTTACCGATGAGCAGGTCCAAATTTAGACACTGCTCAATCGTGCCACGGCCCTTCCTGAAACCAAACTGGCTCTCTGCTAAAATGTTATTATCCTCCACCCATTCTTCCAACCTTACTAAGAGCACCCTACTCAACTTTTACGGAGGAGTCCAACAAAGAGATTGGACGATAGTTCTTGACATCCCCTCTGTTTCCTTTCTTTAAGATTGGAATTAAGATTGACTCTTCCCAAGTATGGGGCACCTCGCTACAGACTGCTGCGTTGAAAATGTTTTTTAACAGAGGCCCCCAAATTTCGGGGACCAGTTTACATATATCAATTGGTACCCCGTCTGGTCCCTGTGCTTTTCTTCTTTTACTGGCCCTTATGCTATTTAAGACTTCTTGGACAGTGATATCAAGTGGCGTATGTGGCCACGTATCCTCTAAATCCCTTGAAAAACAATCTGAGTCAAAAATTTTGGAGAAATGAGGAATGGGGAATTAACCATTTTCCAAAACAGGGTACAATTATTCAGTTCGGCAGCCTGAGTCAAATTATCCCATGCTTCCTGTTGGAGTTCCAGTTTCCTACATTTTAGGGTTTCTTTATATCTAACTCTAAGGTCCATAACCAGGCACTTATCCCTAGGCTTAGCTGATAAGGCTGACTTTAATTCCTTTAGGGCCGAGGTACAAGCCGGATTAAACCACCCCCGTAGACGTTCTTCCTTATGCTTAGATGTAATGGTAAGCTTGGAGTTGATGACGGCATTGATACCAGTGAAAAGCTCAATAGAGCTAGTGGTGCCTTGATCATCTTCTAAAATCCATGTAATTCTAGCCAGACAACTAGAAATGATTGAATCAGACATACTTTCCGCCCTATCCCCCTTCCACCTAAGTCTAATGCCATTGGGACGCACGGCCTCGATGTTATGATAGTACGCCCCGTAGTGGGGGTCCCCTTGTTCTCCCACAACAATGCCTCTACTGTCAGGCAATTGTGGTCACTAAGTTGAATATCTATACTTTTTGGTGCCATAATCCAGGACTCAAGGCTCGACGAGATACGAATGAAATCAATAACAGAATTAGCTCCCCGACCTGTGAAAGTGGGGTAGTTTCCCTCCTGTTCATTTTTCTCGTTTACCATGATATACATATTATGTGAATCCAGGAGACTATTTAGGGCTTCTCCATAATTATTGTGTAGAAAGTGGGGGGCTCCATCCCCATGACAGTCCACCGTCCCACATACATTAACATTAGAAAGTGGGCAAGTAGTGGTATTGAAGTCCCCTGCCATAAACAGATCAAAGACTACGTTGGAATCCTTTATGATAACATCCAAGGCACTTGAAAGTGCTCTAACTACATGATCCCTGGTGCATCAAAAACATTGTTATAGAAATTAATTAATAGAATATTCCTACCTCCTGTTTTGTGCAACCATAGAATCTGGGAATGCTCCCCTACTTGTACATATTTTTTAACTAGCCGAGGGGTTTGGACAGAAACCAAGATCAATAGGCCCCCTTTCGCTCTCCCTAATAAAGAACCAGTAGCATGTAACTGGTACGAGACAAAACCATTATATCCTATAAAGTCCCTACACCAAGTTTCCTTGAAACAGATAATGTCAAAGAGGGCTAAAAATTCTGTCCATCCCAAGCAATCTGATTTGGACCTAATGCCCGCAATGTTCCAACTAGCAATATGGCAGCTGGAGAAACCGGAAAAGACCTGACCCCACAAAAGGACGACTGCTACCCTGTTGGGACGGTACAATGTTAGTAATATCGGATGATACCACTGGGCAGCCTACTGCGTTATCCTCCTGGCCCGTAGGCGCACAATCTGCAGTGATCCCTAGTTTATCAGCCAAAACTCCTGATGAACAATCATTTTTTCCTATACCAGATTGGACCTGTCTCTCCGGTGTTTCACGGGATACCGTACAGAACCCCAGTCAATCGTTTTGATCTAACCCGCTAAGGCATTGGAATCGATTAACGGTGTTCACCTGGAAACTACTTGGGAAACTATATGGAGCCTTTCCCCTCCTTTTCTCCCACCCGTGGTTACTGGGGTGATGGCTGGTATGTTGTCTGTAAAAAAAGCCTAAGGGGCGGAGTTAAATGCCCTGCTCATTACAGGGCAGGATGTGGCTCGAATCAGGGCAGTTGTGACGAGATGTGGGTTAGTAAAATTAATAATGACGCAATCCCCGGTAATGTTCTTCGGAGACGTGCCAATCCAACTGGTTCTGGTAGTAGTCAAAATTTGGTCCGCCAGAACCACTGGAAAGCCACACTCCCGATTTAGCCATGCCACAGTTTCACATTTAAGAGAATCATGTGATTCAGTAGAGCGGTGGGTCCCATCTTCCCTGAAAGGGGTAACATTAGTCAGGACTGCTACATAGGGTGCACAGTCCGGTGGAAGGTTCGGTCGGGAGAGGCCACAGTTATTAGACTTCCCCCTCTCAATGTTCTTAGTCTGATTCCCTAGGACAGGAATAGTGGAAGGGTTCGAAGGGACAGGTTTAGAACATACTTGTGTTACAGCGGTGTCATTAGTAAGGCCCTCTACCGATGGTAAATTTGGTTTGCCAGTTACACCCTGCTGCACAACTGCTATCAAGGGACTACTGCTTGACTGTGCAGGAATACTAGAGCCTGGCCGGACTGTGCCAGCTCCGGGTGGACCTTTGTTGGATTGCACAGGCTTACTGGTGCTACCCCCAGCCACAACATCTGGTTGCGGGCTATTATTAAGACTCAGACAGGATTGCACCATCCCACCCAATCTCGTCACTTTTTGTGGAGTCAAAGGAAAGGTACATATAGAAAGCTACCTTTCCCAGCCTAAAACCTCTGGATGCTAATTTGAATTAGCCTCCAGATGCGGCCCACTGAGTGTGCAACCAAGAATGAGGTGTAAAAAATGCACCCAAGCACAGACAAAGGTTTGCATGGTCTACAGTACACCATAAAGGCTGCAAACCCGAAAAAAGGTTTATCCCTGGAAATTGTTATCCTATTGTTAGGAAGGAGACAGGAGTCAGCCCAACCCACAAGTTGGTCCCAGTCATACATGTGGCATCCTCATTACCCTCCTCAAAATACTATTGGACCTGCGGAACTTCATAAGAGAACTGAACCTGCTGTCTCACTTCTAAGAAGATCGCTGATAGACAGGACCTGCTCTCTTATACCCAGAAAAATAATTACCGGATTCCAAGGGTCATGAGATTGACCTCCTGATAAAGCTACAGCGACACTACTAGCTGCAAGAGACCATTCCTGCAACTGACCACTCTTGGTGTATTGCTTCGCCCTCCCAAATAATAGAAAATATGCACTGCCACACAGAGGCGCTCACAAGGCAAAGCAATAAAAACACCAGGAAAGGAATGTCACTCTCATAAAATGAGGCACATCAAAAGACAGTTTTCAGAATAAAGCATGAGGTATTATATGTGCAACACTCTCCAACACAAAGACTTTCCCAGATGTGAAATGAACAAAACACACATATATTCATGTATACATTACCTACTGGCGGTTGCCAGTAGGTAGTATTATTATAACCTATTTTCCATAGGAAATCTGCAACATTCTATTTTCAATAACTTTTGCACCGGTTGGCAAATTTTCGCGAAATTATTAAAAATCATGGGGCGTTCCGGTACGCTCCTATCCTGAAAGTTTGGGGGTGATTCGTCAAGCAGAGGCCGAGAAAAAATTTGTTTTCCCATGCAATTTTCCGTAGGAACCTTTAGCCGCAGCTACAGCCCGAGCTGCTGAACTGAATTACACAAAATTTGGCAAAGAGGTAGCTCTTGGCTCAGACTTGTGCCTTTTTGTAAAATGGTGTATATCCGTTCAGTAGTCACAGTGAAAGAAACAACCTAGGCGGAGGTCATAGATTGCCTACACAATGGTTACAGGACAAAGACTAAAAATGAACAGTTTCCAAATGATTACTTATTAAACAATTTATTATTTTATAGAACAAATAAAATTACATGTATCAGAGAACAAAATTAAAATTACATTCTTCATAAGTAAATATCACAATAAAATAACAATAATAATTCCTTTCACAATGAGGAATATGTTGTGTGTCAAGTTGTGTGTCGACGCGTTTCGGCGGCCAGCGCCTTTCTCAAGACAAAGTACAACTTTCTACAGCTAAAACCAACTGGTCGTAACGATGTTTATCTGGAGTTAAGGGTTCTATTCAGATCTTTAGGAAAATAGAGGATTCACGTGCCAAAAGCGATGAAATTCTAATAGAACGAGTATGTATTTCTTAACTAGAACTGAGATTTGTATATATTTCACTCTTTGACACAACAAAGGATAAATAGATTAGCCTGATATTAAACAAAGAGTTGCGTCGCCTCCACGAGGTGCAGTAAACTTGAATCGAACCTCTAGTTTTTCGGCATCGCCAAGCTATTTAAAGGATTGATAGATTCTTAAAACGGTTGCTGATGAAATCTTCAGAATTCGTAGTCTATGTTGGGTTTAGTGGATAGATATTATCACAGCATGGTACTTAAAACTGAACTGTTTGCCATTTCACCACGGAAATACGTTCGGGTTAGATGACCGCCTCCACTCGCAACATCCTAAATACTAACGGCACCGCCCAAGTGCTCACATCCTCGGCACTCGTCAATATTGGTAAAACGCCTCGCTGTAAACCCAGAACAGTTCAGTTTTAAGTACGGGTTTAAAACATAGAGCAGAGCGCTGCTGCAACGCCTAGCGTCTCCAGCGTGTCCGCTTACCCCTTCCCGACTAGTGAGTCTGTTTTTCTAAAGTCCAAGGAATAGTGGTGCTTGTCTAGAATCACATTTTGAGTCTGTGTGCATTTGGGCAACCATTGTGGGAGAAGCATTTGGTTACTTCATGCATGTACTGACACATAACTGCTTAAAAACTTATCCTGTTGTCAGGTTTTAGTAGTATGAGTAACCCGTCATTGCTTACTCATTCCCAGAATGAGTCAGGAATGCACACTAGAGTGCAGTAATGAAATATTTTGAATGTGTGCAGTCACCTTACCCCTTCCAGACTAGTGAGTCTGTTTTGCTAAAGTCCAAGGAATAGTGGTGCTTGTCTAGAATCACACTGTGAGTATGTGTGCATTTGGGCAACCATTGTAAGAGAAGCATTTGGTTACTTTATGTTGTTGCTAACACATAACTGTTAAATTTAGTATACCCCTTGCATTTTTTTGTGATCCATTCAGCACCATGTCCTAATCCATTTACTGCGCCAAAACCCAATCACTCATAAATTGACCCAGGCACTCTCCTTGCAGTACTCTAATTATTCAGTCAGTACCCAAGTACTCATGCAGTGATCCGGGGCCTTAGCACATGGACTGCTTCAAACTCCTATGCACTATGCATGTAGTCCTCTAACCATCTACACACGTATCCTACACACCTTCAATTCCCCAGTCAGTATCCATACACTCCTGCAAATACCCTGTTACTCCCCTTGCACTCTTCTAGTGACCCTTTCTGCACCAAGTACTAATCCATTCACTCCAGTAAAACACAATCAATTATAAATTAACCCAGTCTCTCTCCTTGTAGTACTCTAATCATTCATTCAGTACCCAAGTACTCATGCAATGATCCAGGTCCTTAGCACATGGACAGCTTCAAACTCCTATCCACTATGCATGTAGTCCTCTAACCACCTACACGCTTATCCTACACATGTTCATTTACCCAGAGAGTATCCATACACTCCAGCAAAGACCCTGACAATGCTCTTGCACTCCTGTAGTGACATATTCAGTACCATCTACTAATCCATTCACTGCGCCAAAACTCAACCACATATAAATTCACCTAGGCACTCTCCTTGTAGTATTCTAATCATCGTTTTGGTACCCAAGTACTCATACAGTGAGCTAGGCCTCAACACATGCACCTATACAAACTCCTGTCCACTACGCATGTATTCGTCTAACCACCTACACACTTGTGTTTCTCATCTTTAATCCCTCAGGCAGTAGTTATACACTCCAGCAAACACCCTGTCAGTCCCTATGCACTGCTCCAGTCAGCCACTCACCATCATGTACTAAACCAAACACTGCACCAACACCCAAACACTTATAAATGTATCCAGGCATTCTCCTTGCAGGACTCTAATCAGTCAGTCAGTGCCTAAGTACTCATATAGTGTCCAAGGGCTTAACACATGCACTGGTACAAACCCCTGTCCATTACACCTGCAGAAATGTTATTAACCTACACAGGTATATTTGCACCTTCAATTACAATTCCAATTAGTGATTACAAAAAAAAGTTGCTCAATGTTTTTATATACAATGTGTTTGTATGGTAATAGAAAAGTATAATTTATAAATTTATTAAAATAAATGTATTCATATTTATTGTTTACAGATATGTTTTATCATCATTAAAATAAACGTATCATGCCTATAAAATCAAGAAAGAGAAAAAGACAGAAAAAGGACAATTATTTGAAGCACATTCCACAAGTATTGGATGACCAACATCATGTGTGTAAAAATAAAAAGTCTTCTGGTAAGACACCGAAAGAATTCATAAAAAAAAACGTTTAAAGCCTAGAAACAGTGTGCAGACTGTGCAAACTACATAGTATGCATCGACCAGAAAAAATAATATAAATCAAAACAAAGGAATACATGAAAAATGATATTCAAAAGAAACAATGTATGGTCAAAGAAGTCAAAATCAGTATAATGAAATCAGAAAAAAAGTTTTTTCATAATAGAAGTTTTTTTAACTTGCTAAAAGGTGTGAAAAAGTATCAAAAAGAGGACTACTTTATAAAAAGAAAAAGCATATTGAATCCATAGTTCAAAAGGCTTTTGAATTAAAAATAAAAATTATTCATTTTAGTGTTAAACAGAATTCGATCACTAGATAAACCAATCCATTTAATGAAGGCCAAAAGTAAGAGGAAAAGAGTAATTAACAGCACTTATTTTTGTGATTTTTTGGGGATGAATGGAAACACAGTTCAAGTTCAGAGCCTTTCTTTAATGAAGAGAGTTATTTTCAGACCAATAATTTATTACATGCAGTTGATACCAGTGGTCGAGCTTATGAGGTTAGAAATGGTTGACCAATTGAGAAAGAGAAGATGGTTCCTGGAAATGCAGAAGTGTTAGCTGATGAAGTCCTAGGGAGACGTCCTAAAGCCCCAGTGGACACTTGGGATTGCAGTAGTATTTGTAGTGTACACCAAGAATCTATTGATATTTTCTGCAATTTCTTACGAGAATATAGTCAAAAAAGTGTTAAACAAAAGATTAAGATATTACAAGGACTAGACTCTTGCAGAGTGAGAAAAAATACTGGTTTGCAAGGTCATTCTCTGGCTTGTCTTTCTTGAAAAGTATGTCAAAGTGTTTTTCATCCTTTCAGGATCTTAGCAGTATATAATTCTCAAATGCGGAAGTTAGTCAGAAGATTGTATTACGCAAAAAGTCCAGCACTAATGTTAAATGAGTTGAACAGTGCTCTTTTGCATGGGTCAGTATCAGATGTGAATAAGGTGTGTGATGAAATTGAGTTTTGTTACTTTGGTCTTGAACAAGAGAGTGCATAAACTGACACATTAATAGAAGAAAATGTTGAAGAGAATGTGCAACATATTACTACAAAAAAATTTGAAGAACAAATGACAAAGTTTGAGGAGTTTTCAAGTGAAAGGCCAAATTATTCTTGTATTTGTTGTCGGCAAACTCACTATGAAAATCAGACTCGGACTGTTGATCTGTATTTTAAAAGTGAAAGAGAAAATAATGATAACTGGAAGGAATTTGCAACTTATTTGTTGGTGAAGAATTGTTTTGATTTGGATTCTGACCAGCGCATTTGCAAATATTGTTATAACAAATTAGATGAGAATAAAATGCCCGCTAGAGCTGTCCATAATAATCTAGAGTTGGTAACTATCACTCCAGACCTGATAGATTTAAATACGTATGAGTCTATTCTGATTCAATGTGTGCACCTCTTTCAAGCTATTGTTCGTATGGAGCCTAAATCAGGTAAATTGGCTCCTTCAGATTTACAGAGAGGATTAAAAGCTAGACTTGTATACTTACCCCTTGATATAAAGAAAAATATGGAAATTATTGGGTAGATAATGTACAAAGTAAACCACTAGTGATTCTAGTTAATAGTGTTCCTACTAAGAGTAAGAAAATCTGTCAAGAACTAGTGGATGTTAGGAAAGTGCAAAAGGCAGCATTATATCTCATGAAGAACAATGAGTACTATGAAAAAGTGTATGTGGAAGAAGAAGAAATACTTTTGGGAGTTGATATTGAAACGTCAAGTGGTCAAATTGAAAAAGTGGATATGTCCAAAAGTGAAGAAATCTATGAACATTATAGTGAACATGCACTTCATTCAAAAGAAGTAATGAGGAATACTACTGAATTATTCCAAATAAAAAAAGCAAAGGGAAGTCCCATGAGTGTATTGGAAAAAAGCTCTTTGTTTTCTGCAATTGTTTCCAACAGGAGAAGGTGGACGATATGATGAACGATCAGTGCAGATTCCTGCATCTGAATATCAGTAACAAGATTGTATGCAGAAGATCCAAGATTTCGATAATGCATCCCATATATATTTCATCTTTTGTTTGAGAGTGACTTGTCTGGACTTTCATATGCAGTTAACCACATATTGAAAACAAGAGTACATCTTCAAAATGTTTCAGCAAAGGAATTTATGGACAAAGTACATCAGAGAGATGATCATTTAGAATCTCAGCTGATTAATTTGATGGCATGTCAGCTTGCTACTAATGAGTATTGGTACTGTTGTCATGGAGAACTTAAATGTATGCTAAGGAACTTAGGAACTCCTATGTGGTTCCTTACCCTAAGCTGTGCTGAATAAGCTTGGGATGATTTACTTGAATTTCTTCGAGAGTCAAATTCGAATATAACAAATATTGAATATAAGACACCTGGAGATTTGTGCGCTTTGGATCCTGTTAATGAATGCAAATATTTCAATCATAGATTTGAAGCTATGATGTCTTTTATCTGCAATAAAAAGAATCCTCCTCTTGGAGAAGTTGTGGATTTCTTTTGGTGAAAGGAGTATTAAGCTAGAGGTGCTCCTCATATACATATGCTGATATGGATCAAGGATGCACCTACATTTGGAACTGATTTGGATGATAGTGTTTTGTCTTTTATTGAAGAATACGCACACATGCAATACCAAAAAGAACAGAAGAAAACAACTCAAGACAACAAGTCTTACGATGCCAAACTCGTTGATGTGGAAAATACTGTGTATTAAAGTACAAGTCTAAGAAAAAGTTTCATATCAAATGTCGTTTTGGATTTCCAGGTCCTGTAATATCCAAAGGAAGAGTAAACAATTTTATGTCAGCTATGAGACATACCATCACTAGAACATCTCCCAAAAATACATACAATTTGAGAAGTAGTGAAGAATCAAAATACATAAATGATTATGTGGGAAGAAAGTTCTTATGAGAAGAGTCTTAGTAAGAAATTGTACAGTTTCAGTTTGAAGATGTTATCCCATCGAGAAATTGGAGCGTATGAATGCTCAGATCGGCTATCATCTGCAAGTTTATACTCAAAATCTATAAGAATCATTTGGGTGGGTCCAGGACTTGCTGCAACGTGAAATCGAGTACTTAAATCTATTCAAGAAATTAAATATTTAGCAGAAAAAGATCTGGGAAGCACAGATATTGTCATCATAAACATGTATAATACATATTATCAAAATAGAAGTCATCATCTTGAGAACACATATCTCGATGAAGTGCTGCAATATTACACTTTTAAATGGAATACTACAGAAAACATCAATGAAGGAAAACATGCAGTGATTGATTCCGAAGGATGTTTGGTGAAGCAAAGGAAAGGAAGTTTTATTAATCACGGAAAACTGAGTTGTGATACTCCTGATAAAAGGTAATTTTACTATTTGGCACTTTTGCAACTGTTCAAACCGTGGCGTACAGAAGTAAAATTACTTGGAGATTTTCAAAGCTATGAAGATTCCTTCAATGCTTGTTAAGATACCATAGAATATACTGTTTTTGCAAATTATCTGAAAATGTTGATCGATGAAATTGAGCAAGAAGCTACTATTACAGCTAAGATTGCTTTAGACAGTTCTCAGACAGTAGAGTTCTGCTCCACTGAGTCAAGATTCCCTAGGACAACCAATTCTTGAAAATGAAGCGGCAATCGCCATGAATGAAATGGAAACAGCAATGCATCAATCTCAAGAAGATATTATGAACTTAGGAAACTTGGAAGAACAACAAAATATGGAACAGAAAGAAATATGTCACCAAAGTGAGACAACAGATCGACCATGGATTTCTTCATGAAAAGAAAGAATGCACATGCACATCATTTCAACCTATCCGTATGTATGTCAGTGGTCAAGCTGGAACAGGAAAATATTTCTTAATTAAAGTTTTGACCAGTTATCTTCAGAAAATAACTGATTCACGTTTGTCTTGTGTTGTAACTGTTCCAACTGGGTTGGCGGTACAAAAGGGGGTGGTGATGGACGGAGCATCTGAATCAATCAAACACTCACACCCAGTCAAAAGATCTGGGTTTAATCCATCACCGTTCTTTAGCCCACTCTGCCACCCCAGTTCAGACATGGCTATATGCAAATCAGTCTGACCCTGTGCCTCATGGGAACAGTCCAACCCGAACTGCCAAGCCATGTCTTCCGTGAACCGGAAACAAGCTTCCCAGGACCGGTTTCTGGCATTCCAGCCGTCTTCAGCCCAGCTTGCTTGAATCCAGTAGCAAAGTGAGCAAGGGACTCACGTGTGAGCATACCCTTCCATACTTAAGGCGGCCAAAAGCGGTACAAAAGGGGGTGCTGATGGACGGATCATCTGAATCAATCAAACACTCACACCCAGTCAAAAGATCTGGGTTTAATCCATCACCATTCTTTAGCCCACTCTGCCACCCCAGTTCAGACATGGCTATATGCAAATCAGTCTGACCCTGTGCCTCATGGGAACAGTCCAACCCGAACTGCCAAGCCATGTCTTCCGTGAACCGGAAACAAGCTTCCCAGGACCGGTTTCTGGCATTCCAGCCGTCTTCAGCCCAGCTTGCTTGAATCCAGTGGCAAAGTGAGCAAGGGACTCACGTGTGAGCATACCCTGCCATACTTAAGGCGGCCAAAAGCGGTACAAAAGGGGGTGCTGATGGACGGAGCATCTGAATCAATCAAACACTCACACCCAGTCAAAAGATCTGGGTTTAATCCATCACCGTTCTTTAGCCCACTCTGCCACCCCAGTTCAGACATGGCTATATGCAAATCAGTCTGACCCTGTGCCTCATGGGAACAGTCCAGCTCGAACTGCCAAGCCATGTCTTCCCTAGACCGGAAACAAGCTTCCGAGATGCTCCGTCCATCACCATCCCCTTTTGTACTGCTTTTGGCCGCCATAAGTGTGGCAGGGTATGCCCAGACGTGAGTCCCTTGCTCACTTTGTCACTGGATTCAAGCAAGCCGGGCTGAAGACGGCTGGAATGCCAGAAACCGGTCCTCCGAAGCTTGTCTCCGGTCCAGGGAAGACATGGCTTGGCAGTTCGGGCTGGACTGTTCCCCTGAGGCACCGGGTCAGACTGATTTGCATATAGCTATGTCTGAACTGGGGTGGCAGAGTGGGCTAAAGAACAGTGATGGATTAAACCCAGCTCTTTTGACTGGGTTTGAGTGTTTGATTGATTCAGATGCTCCGTCTATCACCACCCCCTTTTGTACCCAACTGTGTTGGCAGCACACAACAGTAAAGGTATTACATTGCATTGTTTACTTATGCTACCTGTAGAGCATGAAAACAAATTGGAATATCACAAGCTATCCAGAGAAGCTTGTTATGAAGTTTCATGGGGTGCTAAAGAAAATGAAACTTCTAATTATTGTTGAGGTAAGCATGGTCTCAAACTTAGGCCCTCATAAGGACGGCGGGCGAATCGCCCCCACCAGGCCGGCGGTAGCCACTGCCGACCTGGTGGGGCGATCCGCACGCCATCCGTGCCGGAATGACCCCCCACCATATTAGTATGGCTGGTGAGTCCGCTGCGGATGGAAAGACCGTCCGCCGCTTTTCCGCCCTGGTCGCCTTGCGACCGGGCGGAAAAGGGTTCTCTATGGTGGCGGTGTCTATCAGACTCCGCCAGTCATATTACAATGGGCATTTTCCAATGCCTTTCCGTGGCGGCATTGCCGCCAATGAAAGCCATGGGGAGTCTGCTTTTGGGGGCCTGTTGCGGGCCCCCAGGGACACCGGGGGGTGGGGAGTGCACATGGGGGGGGTACCAGCATTTCAAAAAACAACGTGGCAGGCACAGCATGATGCCTGTCACATTGTGCTCTGAAATGCACAACAGGTATTTTTACCGTTGTGGCGTGGGGACTTTCAGCACCACCCGCCACAATGTTAAAAATACAGGATGCGCCCACCACTGTGACGGGCGCATCCTAATTTGCCCCACTGGACCCCCGTCCTTATGGCGGACAGTCCCTTTCCACGATGGGATGGCGGATGGGCAAAGTGCTCCCGCCATCCTAATGGGGGCCTTAATGCTTGCATGTGTGCATTTAAGATTGCAGAAAATTCTTAAAACAGAATACGATGTCTTATTTGGAGGAAAACATGTCATCGTTTTTGGAGATCTACTGCAACTTACACCCATAAGAGGACAACCAGTATTTAAAAACTTGTGCATGAAGAAACCAGAAAGTCTTTGGGAAGTGTTAGAAACGTTAATATTTGGTCATATTTTGAATACAAAAAACTTATTACAAATATGCGACAGGCAAATGATGTTGATTATGGAACTATTCTTCAAGATATAAGAATTGGATTACTGACAGAACATAGCAAACAAGCTTTGCAAAGTCGACTACTTTTGAATTTGTGTCCAAATGAAAACAAAGTTCCTGAGAAAATATATATGAAAAATGCAGAAAAGAAATCTATAATCTGCTTAATGCCAACACTGCGCGAGTGTTATATATTCAATGAACACCTTTTGAACCTAGAAAATGAAGCAATAATCAAAATGGAAGCCATTGATAAAATAGAGCATGAAGGAATTGCTATTATTTTGACGGAAACATAGAAAAAGAAATTGGATTCTTTTGAAAAATTGATATCTAAAACTGCTGGTTAAGAAAAGAATCTATATGCATGTGTAAATTGTTGGGTAATTTTAAGGCGTCATTTGGATGCAGAAAAAGGTTTAGTAAATGGAGCAATGGGCAAAGTTGTTGATTTTGTTAATTATCAAAATAGAGATGGAATTGAATTTTAAAAAATCAAACTTGGTCAAATTGAAGAAGTAAAACAAATTGGTTATTGCTCAGTTCGTTTTTGCTTGTTAAAGATGTATATGTCCATAGAAAACAGTTTCCACTTTCTCTGGCATATGCAGTGGCTATTTACAAATCTCAAGGATTAAGTGTAGACAGTGCTTTGATGAACATTGGACGTACCATGTTTAAAGAGGGTATTGCTTATGTTGCTTAGTCCTGAGTCAGAACTTTATCTGGTTTGTTTTTGATTGATTTTGATGAGACAAAGATTACTGCAGATGCAAACTGTGTAAAAGAGTATAATTGGTTAAGAAATGCGTATGCTCCCAATTTAGGTCAATATCCTGTGTTTGAAAAGCATGTGGTAGGTTGAAAAAGAAGGTCAAAAAGAAGATATGAGAATATCTGTACTGAAGTTATAGAGGAGGAAAAGATTGCAAGCAAAAAGAAAAAGGACACCATTGAAGAGATTGAAAATAGTTCAGGTATTAACTGCTATGCTAATGTAGTGGCCAATGTTGTTGTTTTTCTAGAAAGTTTGCAACAGCAAATTATGTAGAATCGGGAAAAAGATTTTGTTCCTTGTTGCGTTATATTTATGAAAAATTGAGAACTGATAAAAGTAAAATGCAAAGCGTTTCTGAAATTCATAATTTTTTGGATATATATTCTGGATCTATGCAATTTACGCAGAATATTCAACAAGATGCTCAGGAATTTCTTATGTATATGCTTGCAGTATTGGAAAATGAAGGAATAGAAATTGAAAATCTTTTTGCCCTTCGTTATGAATGAGAACATCAATGTGAAAATTGTATGTTTACATCTAGCACTAACATAGACACTGAAAGATTTATATATTTGACATTACCAGACTGTAAATCAGTGTCTTTCAACAAATTAGTTAAAGCAGCAAATCAAAACATGGAGTGTAGCCAATGTAAATCAGAAATGTTATCAACATTATTTATATGAAGTTATGGACAAATATAATTTTAATGATATAACGTTGTACAGTAGAGGAAAGAAAATTGGAAACTTTAATGAAACATTTTATAGCAAGTCAACAGGGTCGGATTGGCAAGGCGGGCATTCGGGAAACGGCCGAAGGGCCGTTGTCTCAGTGCCCTCTGTGGGCCGGTTTTTTTCTCCCCTTTTTCAGTTCACAGAGAGTGCTCTCTGCTATCTGCTCTCTGTGAACTTGGGAAGGGGAGAAAAAAAAACGGCCCACAGAGCGCACAGAAACAGAGACAGAAATGAAAGCGCTTCACTGTGTGCCATGCAGTGATTATTAGCTGTGGCCTCACTTCACCCCCTGCCCCTGAAAAGCAATCACGCCAAGGGTGGGCTGGGGAGCGGTGATTGTCTGCGAAAATCGGCCTCCCTGGGGGCCAGGTGTTGCTCAGGCCTTGAGCCATTTCCACCTCGGCCCCCCTGGGGCCCACGCAGCCGAGAAACGGTGTTAATCTTAACACCTCGCCCACAGCCCCTCAGATTCAGGGCACAGTGGGCGAGGAAGAATGGGTCTGGCTGTGGGGGCTAGGTGATGTTTTGAACTCCCACCATCTTCACCTCAGTCTTCCCCTGTCTACCATTGTGCTCCCCTGCCAAGACATTGCCCTGGGGCCTGGAGGGCTGGGGAGGGTTGATTAATTTACTAATTGCAGGGGCCATACTGCTGTTCATGTGCTCTTGAGCTAAGTAGGTTAGTAATAGCAGGGGCTTCCCTTCTTTTCAGGTGCTCCTGCACTGAAGTTCTTGAATAATTTTGTGACAGAAAGGGGCCTTGCTGTTTTTTTAGTTGCTCAGCATGTAGGCCATTGTCACCTTGGGCCTGTGTCCTGCGCAAGAACAGTATCCTCCCACTTTCATTCCTTATCTTTGCATAGGCATAGGTGGCCTAACGCCAGAGTTGCAGAGATGGGGATTCAAGTTTGAATCCCAGGGTCTGCTCAACAGCCTGTGATTCTGGGCAGATCACTTCCTCGCCCAGGCCCTTAAATAAAAAATCAGATCATGTGTACTGTAATTGGTACTCATGAATAGAACTCAAATAGCCTTTGTCTTGGGCTGAATTTACACTACATAAAACTGTCGAATGGTAAGAAAATTATAAAAAATAACCATTTGTTCATGCTTTATGATTCTGCAAAGGGACCATGATAATTAAAGAGGACACTTTATAAAAACATGTCCATATTTTTAACACAGCTTTTCCGATACAAAATTTCCATTTCATTCCCCTTAGTGCTTCACTGTCTGGTTGTCTTATGCTGTGGAGGCTGCGCTCTGACCCCTAAGTCATTCGGCACCTCTTGCTCAGTGCACCATTCTACTTCTATGTTCTTTTTGTTATTCTGGGAGAGTCTAAGCTTGCCCTAAGATAACATTTCATAGTATTCATAATTTCCAGTGACTCCCTCCTCAATGGGGGATCTTGTTGGCTGATGTTTATGGCCTTCCTTTCCCTCCCCAGCTCCTGGTTTCGTATCTTAATCAGATCATGTGATCCTAGGCAATTGTTTTATTTCACTCCCCATGGCCCAGACTTTAAGGCAGCAACAGATATGAATAAAACTGTGTTTTTTGTATATAGACATCACCTGCTGACTGTGAAATAAATGTATGACTAGATTGTACAGATACATTTTTTCAGAATTCTTTACACCCCAGACTGCCTTTTCCTCGTTTGTGAATTCTTACTTTTGTTATTACATGTTCTATTACCAGAGATTCCAGTCTTACCCTTTCTCCTTGACTTTGTACTAGATTTCTGGTTTATGTGATGATTAGAGTCTAGGACATAGCTGGTTAGGAAAGAGTATCCAACGACATTGTGCAGGGCGTTAAGACTGCAAGTAAGTATTCAGTTATCTGAACTGCAGTGCTCCTAGTCTTTACCAATGTTACTTGCTCTGTAAGCTTTAAAAGGCTTAATTTACTAAATATTTGTCTACAAATTAGACCTCAAAGAGTAACCAAATGGTGTTTCATGAAAGGGCATGCCCCTCGAATGTGGGCCACGCCCCTTAAATATAGATTACGCCCCTTAAATGTAGGCCACGCCCCTCAAATGTAGGCCACGCCCCCTTAATGTGGGCCACTTTTTCGTCAGTGCCCGGGCCAAATTGTGATCCCAATCCGACCCTGCAAGTCAACTATCAATATCAGGAAGAACTTTTGTAGCAGTAGCAATAATTTTCCATGAGGGTCCTTCTACAACATCTGGACATTACACTGCCTATTTAAAATGCGATAAAGGATGGACATATTGTAACAATGCTCAATTGGTTTTTAAACAGCATTTGCCTAGCGAATTACCGAATTCCAACCTAATATTTTTAAAGCCAAAGTTTTAGGAACATAATTCAGCCTATTCGGAATATGTTAAAATGTAATATTACTATAGGACGGTTCCAGTTTAAAAGTTTTCAGGAATATCATTTGACCTAGAGGAAAGGTATACATTTGGATTATAGACTATTTCTTGCGCATTCTCACAATATATGTTTATAAAGAACATCATTTGCAGTATATAGAAATTGAAAAAAGAATTATTTATGGAATTATTATTTGAGTTCTTTCATATTCAAGTAAGAACATTCTCTTAGAAAGAAGCATTTCATACATGTGTGATTTGTATTAAATGGTATGTAACTGAGGATGTAGTTTTTTTGGAATGTTCAGAAATAGTTGAATATATTAAAAATATTTTAGACGTACTTTTAAACAATCTTATTGATTATTTTTTTTGCCTGCTGTTATGTGATGAGTAACATTGAAATCACTGTTTGTATTGAAATTCAATATATTCTGAGAACATCAAAAAAGGCAAAGAAAATAATTGATAGAATGTTAAAATTATGTTGTTTTAAAAAATAGAATATTATATATATGGCTGAGATACCCGCCACCCCCTCTCAACACAATCCCCAAGAATGGGAATACGGAAACATTTCTGAACTTTTGGAAGGCGGGAGGGAGTTACCCCCCCGGCCGTATTTATTAAAATATGAAACAAAATTAAAACATTAAAATAACAGTTTCATATCATGTACAATTTCATTTCCACATTACGATGTTTTGGCTGACCTTAACACATTTCTAATACAAAGGTTCTCCTAGCCGATACTAACATCCTACAAATGCATTTTCAAATTGAAATTGTACATCCTAACGTTAAGGGCCAACGGCAAGGTCGTAACCGGTGTCAGATCCCTAAACCAGAACTCCCCCCTCACTTGTGAGGGGCGGCCGCACAGAGGACTGCACCTCATGTGCACATACCAATTTCCCTTTTCTTGACGGGGGCCCCAATTAACTCGACGCCATCTTAGTGGTCGTCCGAGGACTCGTGTGAGGTGTCTAGAAGGTAGCGTAGACCCCCCTCCCCACCCCACACAACTTACCACATCTGCCGTCGCAGATGTCCTGGCCCCGGGAAATTCCCAGGAGGGGCCCGTAGCCCCTCCTATCCAGGGAGGGGCCTTGACCGCCTTCCCTTTCCTTTCGGCGTCCCATCCTTAGAAGGGACCGCCTCCCCGTTGAGGGGCCAATGGCCACCTCCCCCCGGGCGCTCCCATCCATAATGGGTGACGCCCCCCCATAGGGATCTTCCAATTACTGCTCACCGATCATGACCTTACCGCCCGACCGAAAACAAATACGACATTAAACTAAAAAGGACTAATCACTAAAAACAGAAGATGCTCAATATATGAACTGTCGAAACATCACTGATCAACACTGGTGCAAATACTTTATTCGATAAAACATACTGTAAGAAAATGTATCCACTTTATTGCACAATAAATCACAACTTTTAATCAAAGCAACCTGTAAGAAAATCGAGTTACCACTTTATTGCATAATGAATCACAACTTTTAATCCAAGTAACCTGTAAGAAAATTGAGTTACCACATCACAACTTTACTTCAAACCACTTGCTGTCTCTAGGGGCTGGTGGGTGGGTCAAAATTGGCTCTTCGTTCCGTCTCGAGCTCACGTGCAGCGGGGAGGTGCAGCTTCAGAGCACAGGAACAAGAGGATGCTTCTTTGGCTTGTCGCTCCTTTTATCCTTCCTCCGGCGGGCGTAAACCCGCCTCCGCCCGCCTCCGGGGGCGTGGCTGGCGGCTTCAGTGTCTAGGACAACCCACTCTTGGGCGGGAAAAAAGCGCGCCCCGGCTACGCCGCTTTGGGCATACCAGCCGAGACTCGCCTCCCGCCCAAGATGGCTTCCTGGGGGGATCGGGGTACTCCACCATACGTTCGGGGGGACCGAGTGGTCGCCCCTTTCCATATGGCTGAGATACCCGCCACCCCCTCTCAACACAATCCCCAAGAATGGGAATACGGAAACATTTCTGAACTTTTGGAAGGCGGGAGGGAGTTACCCCCCCCGGCCTTATTTATTAAAATATGAAACAAAATTAAAACATTAAAATAACAGTTTCATATCATGTACAATTTCATTTCCACATTACGATGTTTTGGCTGACCTTTACACATTTCTAATACAAAGGTTCTCCTAGCCGATACTAACATCCTACAAATGCATTTTCAAATTGAAATTGTACATCCTAACGTTAAGGGCCAACGGCAAGGTCGTAACCGGTGTCAGATCCCTAAACCAGAACTCCCCCCTCACTTGTGAGGGGCGGCCGCACAGAGGACTGCACCTCATGTGCACATACCAATTTCCCTTTTCTTGACGGGGGCCCCAATTAACTCGACGCCATCTTAGTGGTCGTCCGAGGACTCGTGTGAGGTGTCTAGAAGGTAGCATAGACCCCCCTCCCCAACCCACACAACTTACCACATCTGCCGTCGCAGATGTCCTGGCCCGGGAAATTCCCAGGAGGGGCCCGTAGCCCCTCCTATCCAGGGAGGGGCCTTGACCGCCTTCCCTTTCCTTTCGGCGTCCCATCCTTAGAAGGGACCCCCTCCCCGTTGAGGGGCCAATGGCCACCTCCCCCCGGGCGCTCCCATCCGTAATGGGTGACGCCCCCCCCATAGGGATCTTCCAATTACTGCTCACCGATCATGACCTTACCGCCACAGTCCGGATAGTTGACCGGCTATCCGGACCCCCCACAAAACTCCTACCTAAAGGTCATGCTGTAAACTCTTTAGCCAGGCTACGAGGTCTCCTATGAGTAAAGCATTCCCCACCCGGGACAAATGGACACCATCCTCCAGATACATACTGTCCCCCCTGATACAACCATGAGGAATCGAATGCAGTGCACTTGTACGAAACAGTCTAGCCAACTTGTTATTTACCTTCTTCACCGAATGATTTATAGCAGACACAGAATTTGCCCCCCGCCACACCTTTCGTGGAATCATGTGGGACCATGCAATTGTGCACCCTGGAACCCTTCTCGCCAACCAACTTACTGTGGATAGTATCTCCTCGAGAAGTAGTTGTCTACCAGTGGTCAATAAATCATTGCCCCCAAGATGCACTATGATTATAGATGGCGGTGACCTTGTCCGCCCTAACAAACCCTCGACAAAAGGTTGAAACTGGTCAATACAGAGCCCGCCCCTTCCGTAGAAGGTCACCCTGTACCCGTATTCCCCAGCCATGTGAATCATGTCACCTGCTTTGAATACGTCCGCGGCACGCCTCACGTATGAGTGGCCCACGACCCACACCACTTTTTCCGCAGCCGGTGATCTCTGACCGCTGGTTCCCAGGTGTCGGGTCGACCGCACAGTCCGCCCCGCCTCGTAAGCTTGCGAAACTGTAAAACCAAACAAAAACGAGAAGTGTGAGTACATGATTACAGCTTCACAACATGTGCAACCGCACATACCTTTTGTAACAATTCGAGGACCAACGCCCCAATTGTTTCACTTTTTCCACACTCAGACCCCTGGCTGTAGCCTCTGTAGCAGCCCCTATCCGGAAGGAGTGGGTCCCAAAATCGCCCGGGTTCAAGCCCGCGGCCGAAATTGCCATTGCTAGCACCCGCTGGAACTGAAACCTCGTCAGTGGGGTGGCATCAGTGTGCCTCAACAGGGTCCCCCCCCACGATGCCGCCCTCTGCGCCAATTATTCCTCAACGCATACGACGGGGCACATGGGAGATCCGGGACTCCGATGGACTATTATACTGTCCCCGATCGCACCGTGATCGGTCTTGGACCTGGGAAACGAGACAATCATCATATCCCCCTTAACTAGAACGTGCTCTCGGCACAGTCCCCCCCCGTATCCTGCTTGTTCCTCGCCACCAGTTCGCTTACCCGCATAGCCCCATGGAATGCTAATGCAAAAGCGGCCCGGAATAACACTGTTTCAGACTGGGATGAACAAGTCGCAGGGAGAACGGAAAATAACAGAGCCAACCTCTCCAGACCTATCGGGTGCCTTTCATCTACTCTGCGACCCTCAAGGCGTTGCCACCCACGCAGCGCTTTCTGTACTACGAAAGATGCAGTAGGGTCCTGGATCCCATGAGCCCGCGCCATGAAGGAAATGGCGGCCCGATGCCTCTGGGCCGTGGCTACCGATTTGCCTGCCTGGTGTAACGACAGAAAAAACTTTACAACATACTCTTCCTGGCCCCAAAGCTCCCCCCTAGCTGAACCCAAAAAGGACTGATAAGAACGAAACGCCCCTTCATATGCCTTCCTCGTCCTGGGTGCTAAACTCTCTCCCACGAGGTTTTGTAGTTCGGGGCACCGAGAGACCAGAGAGCTTCGGGGAATGGTGCCGACACCGGGTCCGCTGTGGGCAGAAAACCCCAGAAGGCCTGCATACGGAAACGAGAAAGCGTATCAGCCGCCTGATTCAGTACTCCGGGCAGATGTCTTGCCCTAAAGAGCAAGTTCAATTGCATACATAGTAACACAATTTCCTTAAGCAATCTCAGAATCCATTTGCATCGTGCTGCCTGACTATTGATACACTCAACCACGGTCATGTTATCCGACCAGAATACCACAGAGTGATCCCGGAACCCCTCAGGCCATGTTTGTAGGGCCACCAGAATAGGGAACAGTTCGAGAAAAGCAATGTTGCTCATCAGCCCACACTCGTGCCACCATGACGGCCACTTTTGAGCCGACCAATGATTACCGAATATGGCGCCAAAGCCTATACTCCCCGCCGAATCTGTCCACAGCCCCAACTCCTCGGAGGACACCGCCGGCTTGGTCCAGACAACCCGACCATTGAAATCCGCCAGAAATGCCAACCAAATGCGCATGTCCTGGCGAATCTCGGCCGAGAGCCTCGTGCGATGGTGCCCTTCTTTAAGACCGACCATGGCTTGAGCAATCGAGCGGGAGAAAGGGCGGGCCATTGGCATTACTCTAAGGGCAAAATTCAACTGACCCACAGTTTACTGCAATTGATGCAAGTTCACCTTGGTTTCCCGAATACATGCTTCAAGGGAGGCCCTGAATCTCCCCACCTTTTCTTTGGGCAGCCGAAAGCAACCTTCCAGTGAATCGAGCTCTATTCCGAGAAACTCGAGCGAAGTTGATGGCCCCACCGTCTTACCTGGTGCCAATGGCACACCAAACTGATTCATCAAACCACAGAATTCTTTTAAAGCTTGTGCACATTCTGAATCCCCAGCTGCACCCAGGAACAGAAAATCGTCAAGATAATGCATAACATTTTGAAACCCCGTCATTCTTGTGAATACCCATTGCAGAAAACAACTGAATTTCTCAAAATAAGCACAAGATATGGAGCATCCCATTGGCATACACTTATCCATGTAATAGCGACCCTGAAACAAAAAACCAAGGAGACGCTGATCGTCTGGGTGTACCGGGAGCAACCGGAACGCTGACTCGATGTCTGATTTGGCCATCAGTGCTCCGGGCCCCAGGCGATTCAACATGGCGACGGCCTCATCGAAAGATGCGTACCGCACCGAACATACCTCCGGGTCTATCGCATCATTCACCGAAAGACCTCTCGGGCGGAAAAGTTATGTATTAAACGAAACTCACCCGGGTCCTTCTTGGGGACCACTCCCACGGGGGAACAAACAAAATTAGCAACTGGTGGCGTGTCGAATGGTCCGGCAACTCGACCCCGGGTCAACTCTTTCACAATCTTCGCCTGTACCACCGCCGTATTCTGCAGGACCGACAGTTGGTTCCTGCACTGTGCCTTACCCTGAAAATTCCCCACTGGGATGCAGAAACCATACGAAAACCCGTCTCGCAACACCCCAGCGGAGACATGATCCGGGTATTCATTGAGCCAAGGAATCATTGCCAGGGTATCAACCGGGGTAGGTAAAGGCGCCCCTCGGACTATTTCAGACCTGTTTGGCGCTTCCCCTACTTCCGTTATCACCCGTTTTGGCTCTGCACATGGTCTCAGGATGCGAGGATTGCCCACACCCCCCACAGTTGTGCCTAAACTTGCATGACCCCTGGGGCCTCGTACACTTTCCTCTGTTAAAATTCCAGCAGATGCCTTTTTTGCCTGTATTGCCACTCGATCTCGAGTGATGCTCATTACTTGAACCTGCCCGAAAGGGCGCCCCAGATGAATGGCGGGAAAACTCTCCCCCGCTCCCCCCCACCAATGGTGCCTTCAACATGCCTGATTTCTCCATTTTTTGCCATGAAATGGAGTCGTAACAATCCCACGTCAGAGATGTGTCGAACTCCTTGGCTTTTCGAAAAACATTATCATAGCAAAACCACTGATTGCCCTCATATGACTGAGAAAACTCCATAATACGTGTCTGGTACACGGGTAACTCGGCCAACATTTCAGGCCTTCGTTCCCCCATAATTGAAGTGAATATGCCAAACGCTCTGCCCCAAGTACCTATGTTCTCATCGACCTTAAAAGCGGCCATCTTGGCGCGCCAAACACTCGGGTGCAAAAACTCCTTTTGACCCTTCACATGCTCGATCTCATACTGATCAGTTAACAAAGAAAACATGTTTACATATTTCTCAGCCCATATCCTCTCCTTGATTTCAATCGGAATATGCTGAGCCACTTTCTCCCTTCTCGAGGGTACAGACCCCTCCCCCGCCATCGGCAGTCGCTGCTTACCTGAACTAGAAGCTGTAACCGTATTCGCTGCCGAACTCGTGCCCGCCGCGGTTTCACCCACTGGAGCCTGCGGGGGAACAAAAGGACATGGTGCCTTTGCGGCCTCTCTTGATTGCCGCAACTGCCTCATTACTGCCCTGGCGTCCTCCGCCGTGGTGCCTTTGCTATCTTTCCCCAACCACGCTGCCAGCTGTGCAGCCAACTCGGGAGGCATATCCTCCCCTTTCACAGGGGTGACTACAACAGGGATTGGTTGCCCCTCCTTCGGAACCGGGATCGGGGCCTCAGTCGGTGTATCAGGGAGCGCCGGCGGCGCCTCGGGAACCGGGGTCTCTCCCCCAATTGCCCCCCTATTGGACCTTCTACCTCTCCCGCTAGGGACTACTCCCGGCAATGCTGGTCCGACGATTCGCTTTGGGCCTCCTACACCGTTCATTGCCGCCATCTGTTTCTTCATCTCGGCCATGTCTTTCACGAGCATGCGGAGCATCTGATCGGTACCGACCCGCTTTCCGACCTTCTTGCCCGGCATTCTCGAACGATGATTCTCTGAAAGAACAATGACAAAATTACAACGCTCAAAATTGGCTCTTCGTTCCGTCTCGAGCTCACGTGCAGCGGGGAGGTGCAGCTTCAGAGCACAGGAACAAGAGGATGCTTCTTTGGCTTGTCGCTCCTTTTATCCTTCCTCCGGCGGGCGTAAACCCGCCTCCGCCCGCCTCCGGGGGCGTGGCTGGCGGCTTCAGTGTCTAGGACAACCCACTCTTGGGCGGGAAAAAAGCGCGCCCCGGCTACGCCGCTTTGGGCATACCAGCCGAGACTCGCCTCCCGCCCAAGATGGCTTCCCGGGGGGATCGGGGTACTCCATCATACGTTCGGGGGGACTGAGTGGTCGCCCCTTTCCATTATAACTGTATTTTTTCTTCTCTTTCACAGATCCTAATGATAAAAAATGAAATTTTCAGAAATGTTAATTATAAAAAACAACTGAATAATGTTTAGTGTTTTTTATATCTATTACTGTGAAGGCAAGATTAACTAAGTATTAAAATACACAATGGACTGTTTGCACACTAGTGAAGAAAGGGGGGATGGACAGGAGTAGATATGAGTGGAAACATGCTCTGTGGGCATTTTAAGTTACAGGATAAAGTCTCCTTGAATCCTGAGTGTCCCTTGGGGCAAAGTAACCCAACAGATATGTGCAGAAAGTGCCAGAGAGTTGCATTGCAGAGAGGTGTAAAATGGGCCATGGCTTCGGACCACCTCTCTGCAATGCAGCTGTATGGTGTTCAATAGAGACACATGGTGGGCTGGTAGTACCCAGGGACTTTCAGGATTAAAAGAGACTAAATTCCTCAACTTAAAACATGTCACAGAGTGTGTTTGCACATGTCACATCAGGCCCCATCCCTTCCCTTCACCACTATATAAACATGTCCTATCACTGTACCAAAACCTAAGTACGTATAAATGTATCTTGTACTCTCTTTGCAGTACTGAAATTACTCTATTTATTAGTGATATATTTAAGGATTGACCTAGCCACTAACCCTAGTACAAGTCAATTTCTTTATATACTATGCATGCAAACCGGCAAGAAGCTACAAAGTAATAATACACTCTTCAAAATACTAAGTTTATACCTATGTAGTTTTGGAATCTCTCTGTCATAGGATGCCAAGTGACCTGAAAAAAAAGATTTGATTGGTTCATAACATTTCCCATCGTACCTATTGAAGGACCGCAACCATTTCAATCATTCTTCTTTGAGCATCTTTGGAGAGATAACTCTGTGCTTATCTCCTGTCACTTTCATGCAATTTTTCAATCAATCAACTAGAAACATGTTCATATTGTAATAGTCTGCCAATACCTAAGCACTTATGGAACAAATTTAGAAGCCTCCTGTGCCAACAATCTGTTACTGTTTGTAACATAGTGATGGCGCAAGACACTCTTTCATATTTACAAGGAGAGGAAAAGCCACTATGTGTAGCTTTCTCTATGTAAATACGACCTCATCATACACACCACTTTGCATTGAAGGGGCATTCTTTAGGTTTTGCTGTGGGTGTTTGCACACAACACTCATAGAACAAGACACATCTCCAGATTTATCAGAACTCATAAATCTGGACATTAGTGTGAATGCTGCACCATCCTCCAGTTGGTGTAGGAAGGCACAACAAGGAGAATTGTTTTCATTTCTCCTTATGTTTTCTCTTTCAATGTATGCTGCATTGCACAGCATACATTAAAGGAGAAAATTGCCTTCACTGATTGTTTTTGTGCAGGAAGGTGTGTCTTCCTGCACAAAAACAAACTTTGCACGGCACAGATATCCTTGCACCATGGTGCAAGGGTGCCTGTGTCACTGCATGGCTGCAGTTTAAGCAGCAGTGCAGAGGGAAGCATAGACTTGCAACATATTTATGTACATATGTTGCATCCCTGTGCTTTGGAAGTACCACATTAGTTTGCAGCTAAAGAGCTTACAGTATCATGCTGCAGCACTCCCTTATAGTTCTGTACTTATACATTCACCATACATTACTAATGCATTCTTTGAGTCAATTATGCACTACGCATACATTCAACAAAACTTTCACACACTATCAAACAAATAAAGCTCTTTTTTAACCAGAGAAGTTAGTTTTGAAAATAATTGTTATTTTTTATATTTTTTTGTAGTTTTGTGAACAATTTTATTTTTTGTTTTGTTTTCAAAAGAACATTTTTTTATAGGACAAAAAAAAGTCATCTTCAGGATGGTGGTGGTGATTCCTGTGTGCTGTACAGACTAGATACACAGACTGCTCTTCGTAATAGAGTAGTTGGTTGCACTTGGTGCAGTGGATCTTTAGACCAAATACTGGACTTATGTCCGTTCGTGCTGGTGATGAAGATGTACGAGAAGTACTAGCCACGGCAGATGCGGGGTTATCTTGAAATCTCCTGCACTCCTCCCAAGCCAGATTGACAGGGTGCAGAGTCTTGAGGTGCTTGTATATACTAGCTGTATCTCAGGAATATTTCTTGCTGGGATTCCCTCTCAAAAGAACTCAGGCTCAAATTTTGCAGGTGACTTTTGTTGCATTCACCTTTTTTAGGTCTCTGGGATGGGAAAAAAAATCCACACCACTGATGTAAGTCTTTGAGGGCGTGCAGGTTCAGGACGAAATTCTTCCCCCAAAAAATGCTCAGAGTCCTGTGCTGGCTGCTGTCCTGAAGCCATAGTGTGCAGATTTGACAAAATAACAATAGGAAATCAGCCAAAAAAAGTGTGAGAGATGTGCCTCCAAAGAAGGTCTAAGAAGAATGATTGAAATGGGTGGGGTCCTTCAATAGTTACAATAGGAAATGTTATGAACCAATCAACTCTTTTTTTCATGTCACAAGGGTTCCGCGCACCACGCGCACAGGCAGCAGGCACCCAACGTGACTTTGAGAAATTGCATTTAAAAGCAATATGAGTTTATTACAAGTAAAAATATATCATGGCTTAGATAATGTCTAGCCCTAATATGTATATTAAAGACATATGTATATAATTTTAGACAATAAAAAATTTCGCGAGAGTAGCACACCCACCGCGTCCAACACGTATATGATGTCACGCTGAGCTTGTCACCGCCCAAGCGTCGTGTACAGTAATGCACATGTGTCGCGAGTGCACAGGAGCAAGAGTCGCGTACCGGTCGCATAGCAATCGCGCACGAAAATATGCACCTGTTGCACACCCTACGCGGATCCTTAACAACATTTCTAAAATGGCGGCTAGGTTCCACGCAGTGATCGAGAAAGGTACGCTTTAGGTGCGCAACTCCCCAAATTAAAAATAAAAAAAAAAACAATAAAGCAAATAATATAAATATATTAAAAATATATATAAAACAAAAGAATTTCAGTTTCAATATTTTAAAAAACATTTTCTTTCCAATCATATCAAAATTATATAATGTAATTTAAAAAGTAAAATATGTAAAAATTAATTGTTAAAACATGTAGATAATCAGTATAAAAAATAATTATAACTATTATTACATTTAAAAATTGTCATTTAAAAAGCCTTTGAAATTCACTGAAAAAACCCAAAGGTTTCAGACATGTTATAGTTTGGAATTAGCATTAAAAAAAACCTTTAAAATTCACTGAAAAACTATAGGTTTCAGACATATTATAGTTAGGAATTAGCATTTAAAAAACCTTAGAAATTCACTGAAAAAACATAGGTTTCAGGGGTGTATAGTTAGCTGGACATTTCACTCGTACAAATCCATTGAAATTCCTCTGTTATAGTTAGTTCAACTAACTATAACTTGCGCGTTCGTAATCCACTGCTAATGATGTCACATATTATATCATTCATTACTTGGTCAGTGACATTACTGATGACATCACTGATGACATCGCCAATGACATCACTGATGACAACATCCATGTGACAATCTGATACACCTTATGACACAGTAGTATAACCATTATTCACTTAGTATAAAATACAAAGTACTATTTTTGAAACCATTGACACACCAATACAAGTTTGTAAAAACACACTCATTGATTCCTAGGTCAACACACACATCTAAACCCTCATCCATAAATTAACTCATGCAAGATGGTACAAATCAATAGAACACTATCAAATGCACTTATACACCTATACCAACATTGACACACCAGCACACATCCTTCTCAATTACATAGTCATCCTACTCACTTATGTAAACTATTGGTCACACTTACATTTACTCAACTACACTCTTATAGAAACACTACTTCATTTATTTATATAGATAGTAACTCGTACGTTGTGTCTTATAAAATCACTGTTACAAGTATACAGTCATTTGCACAATCACTTATGTATAGTTTTTTATATACAACTGTAGTGTAGTTCCTATATTCCCAATAGGCTCTGCACATTGGAATAGCGTAAACAATAGTTTAGACGTAGGACTGAGGTCGACTAGGTCTCTATTGAATATGTTAGACTTAATTGTGTGTGCCAGCTAGCTCAGAGGTCACTAGAAACTTTCTCGAGTAAACAAGAAGGTGTTTAGCTTTCCTGAATAGACAAGAAGGGATTAGCTTCTTACAACCGCATAAACATGACAACTTTTCTCCCTCCAGAATAAGTAGTATGTCTCCAGAGTCGAGGAAACAATAGATAGCTATTTTACTCAGTCAATCGTGCATGCTTCGTTTCATCAGAAATGCAGAGAAATAGAGAGACAGGCGTTTTCAATAAAAGGGTTATTTATTGAGCAGTCTTCTTTCTCATGCAAGAGAAATGAATTGCCACAATTGCAATACTTGTCATAAAGTAAAGTGCGTACAGTAAAAGGAGTATTATGAAATAATACTGTAAAAGCATTTATATGGTTTCTAAGCCATAAGAAAATGGATAAAATACATACAATGATAAAATAATGACTAAAAGTACTCAACTGGTGTTTCTAAGTAAAATGTCCAGCTAACTATAACACCCCTGAAAGCTATGTTTTTTTCAGTGAATATTTATATATGTGTGTTTGTATATATATACACACACACACACACACTAAATACATCAGATGATTATAACCACTGGAGACCTGAATGTGCCCACAGACACACACACATCACAATGCCAATAATCAAAAGAAATACATCATCAATCTCTCTCTCTCTCTGCATTCTTGCCCACTTGGCTAAAGGAACCATTGACAGCCAGACAGAAGCCTCAATCAGGACCCTAAAAAAGTTCCCTGTGGCAACACAGCTGCTCCAAAGTGAGCTCTCTTCTGAGCGCCAAGATTTCCCACCTTTAATACCTTTTACTCTACCTGAGGAGAAGTTTATAGAAACCTTGCCCCCATTCTTGTTCTATGAAAACCAAGCTGACTGTACTGGTCTGTGTCAGGGTCAAGACAGAAGCTGGCCAGTCCACTGTATTTGACTTTGAGACAGAGCTATACATTCACACATTTCTCTGGCAACAACAATCTCTGCTCTGAAACGTGCCAAGCAGGCATCCCACACATTATCATGGAAGCTTACAAAAGTCTCCAAAAGTACAGAAAACAACCTTGGGCGTGCATAGCTTAAACAACTTGGGTAATCTGGTGGCCTGCCTGTGTGTGCAAAGCTCAAGCTAGACAAAGTCAACATTTGAGATGGCATGAGGGCATGTCAAAGCCAATAGTAAGAACTTCATAACACTTTCCAATGTACAACACAATGCACATTTGTGCAGCACTCCCTATAGCACTAAACACTTCATCTCCAAATGTACAACATAATGCACATTTGAGCATCACTACTAATAATACTACACTCCGAAACAGAGAAGAACATTCTACAACTTTCTCCCTCTCATGCTTTCAAATGCACATCCCAAACGTTCTGTTCCTGGCAAGGCTGTAAAAAGCAAACACTCTCCATCTGAAACTACGAGTAGGCACAAAAGAAAACTTCAAGGAAAAAAGGAACATGCAGAAAAAAAGAAGCTGTGCATTCAAGAAAACAACTAAAGTCAATTAAAACAGTGGAAGTCAAAGGTCATCACGTGATCCCAATATATGGGAATGCCTTTGGCACTACACTTGGCTGAGACAGGCTGGACTTCTGCTCCCACACCTGAAAGACTAGGTCTTGGAAATGTTTTGGTTTAAAGACCTTTGCAGGACCGGTACAAACCTGTTATGCTGATCTGACTGGGTGTGTTGCCCCTTCGTTTCATCAGAATCAAATCTGATTCAGCAGGACCTCACAGAAGAGGTATTTGGCTCTCTTCATGTACAGCCTGCAGCCTTGTCCCGCTGGAAGAATCCAGACTCCAAAAAGTTGCTAAGTGCCAAGAAACAAACCTTGACTGGATAAAGTGACAAAAAGTATCCAGAAGGTGAGGGAACTTCCTTGGTTGGGAAATTTAAATTTCTGCTGCTCAGAACTTTCTGCCAAAAGCCAACTGCTTCACCTTGAATTCACCTGGGCCTCATCTGACAGCTATCTGATGTTGTGGATCCATCCTCAGCCACAGAATGCCACCTTGCCCTTCTGGAGATTTTTGACTTCCATTTCTGCAACTAAGGGCCTCATTTATACTTTGGCGGATGGGATACAGCATCACAAAAACGAGACAGATATCCCTTCCATCGTATTACAGTTACATTATATATTGTTATACTGCAGACAGGATATGTGTCACATTTGCAACAGAGTATCTTTTCAGCCAAATCAAAGGCTAAATCAGGGTATAAGTCCCAAGGTAAAACTTCCGAGCCAGCCAAACCTGATTTCTATATCTGACCTACCCTCCATCTTGGTCTGCCTGAAATCATGCTTAGTGCCATCTAATGCAACCAGTTGACTACTGTTAGTGCTAATAAACTTTTGCTGCTTTTTTGGTGTCATTTAATTTATTAAAATGTAATTTTCTAAATTGATTTGGGACTTTTCTTGGGTTCTTTTTTTACTACATCACTGTTAGGGTATTACATAAATACTTTCCTCATTGCCTCTCAGTAAGGCTTGTCTCTGCCATAGATATCAAGAGGCTGAACACAGGTGAATGTATTGACTTTAAGAGTTGATAAGGTTGGTGATCAGCAGTGGGAGAAAAGGACTTGTGTTTTTCAGTACCACTCAAAGATTTTAGTTTAAATTAAGAATCGGTTAGAAATGTACTGAAAAATATGACTTTGTAATTAGCACTTCATTTTTAATTAGTCACTTTTGTTTTTTAAAATTCCTTCCTTTTTTCAATGTTGCCACCAGTGGGTTTCTGAAAGCATGTAGGAAGGACTTGAAAGAAAAAAATATGTGCTAGGAGAGGGGGCTAAGACTCAGCTGAGAGTTAAAGAAGGCTAACTAAGAGATTGCCCTTGGAGCGTATCAGGAAGTGTGCCTGTTGCATTCCATCCCACAGGAGCAAGAGGATGAGGAGAGGTTGGAGGAGGAAGTTTGCAATGAGACTGAGGAGGCTCTGATGCCACTGGGTTGTGTGACCCTAAGCACAGCATTATCTTCATTATCCAGGGGATTTAGCAATGTGTCGGTCCAGAGTTTCTCCCAACCTGAACTGGAGATCATACAGACTAAGGAGGCTTTAAAATTACATTTGCCCATCCTTGTTTGGAGGATAAAAAGCTGACTTTGGCTGCTGAGGAGAAGGCACAGCAGCACAATTGGCATTGAAGGAAAATAAGTTAACTCTGGCCTTGCTTGTCCAAGGGAGGAGCCAGTACAAAATCAATGCGAGATCACAGAGGGTCTGTAAGTCCATTGAGGTGGGTATTAGTCACATTGAAGTGCCTAGGAGAGGTAAATGAATCCACATCCTCAAATATTTGGTGTCTATATACATTGTGGGGGGTGGAATTGATAAGTCGTTTGCAGTACATGAGGTGGCCCTACATATGCATTGACCAAACCTGTTGAAGCACATGCCCATTGAAGGGAGGTATAACTCACTGGCCTTTGAAGTTGTTAATCAGATGAAGTATGTTCCCATGAAGAAAGATGTATTGCCTGAATTTCAGGGATAACCAAAAGCACACACACCAGTAATAGGTAGATTGTGTATTCGTCCAGTATGGCACTAGATGGTTGGTTGAAGGGCAGAAAAGTAATAAAGTATGATGGGTGATACATTTTCATAATGAGAGAGCACATTTTAAGTAATTATTTTACAGAGTTGTGCCAACCTCTGGTAGTCACCAAGCTCACTGTATCCAGAGAGCTTGGAAAGGAAGCTGACCACTGGAGAGGAAAGGAGGGAGCCAAACAAAATCAAAGAATGTTCCTCTCTAAAGGCCCTCAAAAGAGTTTCCAGTGATGCGAGTTCCATTCCGCTTCAGGTCGCAAGAGGGGGATTCAGTGGGAGAAGAACCATGGATCCCTTTCTGCCCTGGTGCTATGACTCTCCCCTGTCAGAGCATAAGAAGGAGAATGCCATTTGCCTCAAGAAGAAGCCCCATACTGGTGATCCTACACCACCCATTGGCAGTGGCGAGCTGAGGAAGAATACTGGCTCAATTAGCTTTGGGAATAGTACAGAGCAGTCTTTTGCACTGCTACTAATAGCTCTCCAGCTTCATGTAAGTAGCCCTCCTCTGTCCAGCCCAACCTACTAAGTTAGAAGATTTGATTGGTTTAATTAATATACGTACATCAAAATTGATAGTGTATATTTGAGACAAAAATATGTTTATTGCAGGACCTCATAAGGTGATAGTTGGAGAAAAATGGCTGAATTCCCAAAATATATTTGATCTAATATTTGAGCGATAAGTCACGTAGTACTGTGGAAACTTTTTTTTCAATACCTTGGCACCAGAGGCATTGTTACTATGACTGTTATGTATTATCCATGAAGAAGCATTCCATTCTGGCAAAGTAATTTTAACTGCTAGCAACCAATCCTGATGCACTGAGGTGATCACCAGTAGTAATCCTGCATATGCTGAATACTACAATAAACTTGTCTGATGTGGTAACTATTACAACACTAATAAAAGCAGTAACTCTAGAATGAGTATCACAGAAAACATTGGAGGCCCCTGGTACAGAGGAACCCCCCCCCCCCCCGGTGTACCTGGGTCATAAGGAGATGGTAACCAATTTCTTATGCCTAATAATACTCAGTAGTACAGTCACTGGGTTACTATCAATAGGTGGAGGGTGGAGGGTATGTACGACACAGGAGCCAACAGTTCCTATGAATACAGTCATCAAAATTATAAAGAAATGTAATGCTCTTAAATCTTCTAATCTGGATAAAATGGCTCACTCATGAAGTGAAGTATTACATATTACATTAAACTCGGATAAATGGCAAAAGCTCGGCTTCCTAGATAATTTTTTATTGCAGGTTTATTTCTTTTTTTTTTGTTGACGAGCGCACAGTGTCACCATGTTCAGTGTTCTGTATGAAGTGATATGGAAAGTTGGTCACCCTGTTACTATGCCTTTATCCTTTTACGTTCATGTCTAATTCCCTCACTTCTGAATTTTTATTTTTAATCCATTTTTATTGACCAGAAATGGACAAAAATGCCAAAAGAGCAGGCTAACCAGAAACATACAATGACCATAAAAAGCAGATAAAAGGTGACGTAGTACATAATATAGATTAAATAATTTTGCAGCATTCACAGATATACCTAGGCACAGTATAGAGAAGTCAAGTTTTCAAACATAGATGTAAAAGTGCAGCCGTGCCTAAAGTAAACATTTCAATTACAAAAAGAAGACTATAGAAAACATGGTAGTAAAAAGTGCTCTGACAATAGTCTGTAAACTAACTCTAAACCCTTTCGATGCTCATGACGAGCTCAGCTCGTCATGATGCACAGTTGAGCTGTGCTGATGACGAGCTGAGCTCGTCATGACACCAGCAAAATGGCAATTTTCAGCACAGGAGGGGGAAAACGCCTAGCAGCCAAGGTGTTAAGATCGTTACTTTCTACTGCTAGTCAACATATATGAAGATGGACTGCTGATAGCATCAAAAAGAAACATGGTGCATATTTCACGTAGAGCAGGTTAGCAGCCTACACATTCATAGCCTAACAGATTTATAACAAGTCTTAAAATCATTACTTTCTCCTTTTAGTCAACATAATAAAATAAATATGTAGATAAACTGCAGGTAGCATACATAAAATAATGTGGGGCCTATTTCACATAAAGAAGGTTAGCACCCTATACTCATATCCTAGCAGCATAAAAACATGTCAATTTTACAAAACGAAAGTTGAAGTACAACCATGCTAATTATGAACATTTCCATTGCAAAGAAAATGCTCTAGGAAAGTGCTGGTGCATAATACTATAACCAAAGTCAATACATTGACTATGAAAACATAACATAAATGTAAATGTAAATGTCAAGGTATTTGTAGAGCGCACTGTCACCAAGCGGTTTCCTGGCGCTATTACTCATACCGCTGTGGAACCCCTCCTGGCTTTCCCTGTGAAGTGTCCACTCCTGGGCACCCCCAGGGTGGAGCCAGGCATCCTAGCGCTGTTGGGGCCGGTGTGGAGGTTAAGCAAGCTATTGCCCAGAGTTGCAGCGTGGGACCCATGATTAGAATAGGCACCGAGGCGAGAATTATCAGGTCCGAGGAAAAAATTTAGCCCAAGACCCGCCGAGGCGGGAATTGAACCCTGGTCCCGGGCCAGAACGCTGCATCAGGGTCTGCAGCTCTAACCATTGAGCCACACTCCTCCACATACCTGATTATACTACATGGCAAGGTAGAGTACAGAGCTTCGTAAACCTAGATATAGTTTAGTTAAAAACACTCAGCGTTATTCTATTTGAGAAGCATATCCCTGGTCTGTTTCAATAATCTCTAAATGATGCCATATGGCTACAAACCTTTCCAAACCAACCACGTGTTTTGCATATGCCGTTTGCCAATGCCCTGGATATGTTACCCTTCTGCTCTGTAAAGTTAGAACTAATCATGTTCTCCAACTTTGGACAATCAATAATGGAACTAGAGAAACCAATGGTGAGGGCAAGCATTATTATAAGCACCCAAGTAGGCCCTGAACTGTATTTAACCACTGTGAATCAACCCTATCACCGTTTTCTTTTAACCCGATTTCGGTTTAACTTGATTCACTTGAACCTCGGACATTTTCCAACCTGGAGCTCCCCTGATAACGCATTGCCGTGTTCTTGTGATAATTTTTCTACCCAGAACACATTGCATTTTTTGATGTTCTGTGGTTACTACACGGCAGTAAGGATGAAATACCTGATCCCTATTTTAAGGGAGGCAGGGTTCATCCAGGTAAAGCCAGCTCTCCTGTTTTTACAGTTATTGCAGACCCCCAGGATTATACACTATACACTTATCCATGTAATAGCGACCCTGAAACAAAAAACCAAGGAGACGCTGATCGTCTGGGTGTACCGGGAGCAACCGGAACGCTGACTCGATGTCTGATTTGGCCATCAGTGCTCCGGGCCCCAGGCGATTCAACATGGCGACGGCCTCATCGAAAGATGCGTACCGCACCGAACATACCTCCGGGTCTATCGCATCATTCACCGAAAGACCTCTCGGGCGGAAAAGTTATGTATTAAACGAAACTCACCCGGGTCCTTCTTGGGGACCACTCCCACGGGGGAACAAACAAAATTAGCAACTGGTGGCGTGTCGAATGGTCCGGCAACTCGACCCCGGGTCAACTCTTTCACAATCTTCGCCTGTACCACCGCCGTATTCTGCAGGACCGACAGTTGGTTCCTGCACTGTGCCTTACCCTGAAAATTCCCCACTGGGATGCAGAAACCATACGAAAACCCGTCTCGCAACACCCCAGCGGAGACATGATCCGGGTATTCATTGAGCCAAGGAATCATTGCCAGGGTATCAACCGGGGTAGGTAAAGGCGCCCCTCGGACTATTTCAGACCTGTTTGGCGCTTCCCCTACTTCCGTTATCACCCGTTTTGGCTCTGCACATGGTCTCAGGATGCGAGGATTGCCCACACCCCCCACAGTTGTGCCTAAACTTGCATGACCCCTGGGGCCTCGTACACTTTCCTCTGTTAAAATTCCAGCAGATGCCTTTTTTGCCTGTATTGCCACTCGATCTCGAGTGATGCTCATTACTTGAACCTGCCCGAAAGGGCGCCCCAGATGAATGGCGGGAAAACTCTCCCCCGCTCCCCCCCACCAATGGTGCCTTCAACATGCCTGATTTCTCCATTTTTTGCCATGAAATGGAGTCGTAACAATCCCACGTCAGAGATGTGTCGAACTCCTTGGCTTTTCGAAAAACATTATCATAGCAAAACCACTGATTGCCCTCATATGACTGAGAAAACTCCATAATACGTGTCTGGTACACGGGTAACTCGGCCAACATTTCAGGCCTTCGTTCCCCCATAATTGAAGTGAATATGCCAAACACTCTGCCCCAAGTACCTATGTTCTCATCGACCTTAAAAGCGGCCATCTTGGCGCGCCAAACACTCGGGTGCAAAAACTCCTTTTGACCCTTCACATGCTCGATCTCATACTGATCAGTTAACAAAGAAAACATGTTTACATATTTCTCAGCCCATATCCTCTCCTTGATTTCAATCGGAATATGCTGAGCCACTTTCTCCCTTCTCGAGGGTACAGACCCCTCCCCCGCCATCGGCAGTCGCTGCTTACCTGAACTAGAAGCTGTAACCGTATTCGCTGCCGAACTCGTGCCCGCCGCGGTTTCACCCACTGGAGCCTGCGGGGGAACAAAAGGACATGGTGCCTTTGCGGCCTCTCTTGATTGCCGCAACTGCCTCATTACTGCCCTGGCGTCCTCCGCCGTGGTGCCTTTGCTATCTTTCCCCAACCACGCTGCCAGCTGTGCAGCCAACTCGGGAGGCATATCCTCCCCTTTCACAGGGGTGACTACAACAGGGATTGGTTGCCCCTCCTTCGGAACCGGGATCGGGGCCTCAGTCGGTGTATCGGGGAGCGCCGGCGGCGCCTCGGGAACCGGGGTCTCTCCCCCAATTGCCCCCCTATTGGACCTTCTACCTCTCCCGCTAGGGACTACTCCCGGCAATGCTGGTCCGACGATTCGCTTTGGGCCTCCTACACCGTTCATTGCCGCCATCTGTTTCTTCATCTCGGCCATGTCTTTCACGAGCATGCGGAGCATCTGATCGGTACCGACCCGCTTTCCGACCTTCTTGCCCGGCATTCTCGAACGATGATTCTCTGAAAGAACAATGACAAAATTACAACGCTCAAAATTGGCTCTTCGTTCCGTCTCGAGCTCACGTGCAGCGGGGAGGTGCAGCTTCAGAGCACAGGAACAAGAGGATGCTTCTTTGGCTTGTCGCTCCTTTTATCCTTCCTCCGGCGGGCGTAAACCCGCCTCCGCCCGCCTCCGGGGGCGTGGCTGGCGGCTTCAGTGTCTAGGACAACCCACTCTTGGGCGGGAAAAAAGCGCGCCCCGGCTACGCCGCTTTGGGCATACCAGCCGAGACTCGCCTCCCGCCCAAGATGGCTTCCCGGGGGGATCGGGGTACTCCATCATACGTTCGGGGGGACTGAGTGGTCGCCCCTTTCCATTATAACTGTATTTTTTCTTCTCTTTCACAGATCCTAATGATAAAAAATGAAATTTTCAGAAATGTTAATTATAAAAAACAACTGAATAATGTTTAGTGTTTTTTATATCTATTACTGTGAAGGCAAGATTAACTAAGTATTAAAATACACAATGGACTGTTTGCACACTAGTGAAGAAAGGGGGGATGGACAGGAGTAGATATGAGTGGAAACATGCTCTGTGGGCATTTTAAGTTACAGGATAAAGTCTCCTTGAATCCTGAGTGTCCCTTGGGGCAAAGTAACCCAACAGATATGTGCAGAAAGTGCCAGAGAGTTGCATTGCAGAGAGGTGTAAAATGGGCCATGGCTTCGGACCACCTCTCTGCAATGCAGCTGTATGGTGTTCAATAGAGACACATGGTGGGCTGGTAGTACCCAGGGACTTTCAGGATTAAAAGAGACTAAATTCCTCAACTTAAAACATGTCACAGAGTGTGTTTGCACATGTCACATCAGGCCCCATCCCTTCCCTTCACCACTATATAAACATGTCCTATCACTGTACCAAAACCTAAGTACGTATAAATGTATCTTGTACTCTCTTTGCAGTACTGAAATTACTCTATTTATTAGTGATATATTTAAGGATTGACCTAGCCACTAACCCTAGTACAAGTCAATTTCTTTATATACTATGCATGCAAACCGGCAAGAAGCTACAAAGTAATAATACACTCTTCAAAATACTAAGTTTATACCTATGTAGTTTTGGAATCTCTCTGTCATAGGATGCCAAGTGACCTGAAAAAAAAGATTTGATTGGTTCATAACATTTCCCATCGTACCTATTGAAGGACCGCAACCATTTCAATCATTCTTCTTTGAGCATCTTTGGAGAGATAACTCTGTGCTTATCTCCTGTCACTTTCATGCAATTTTTCAATCAATCAACTAGAAACATGTTCATATTGTAATAGTCTGCCAATACCTAAGCACTTATGGAACAAATTTAGAAGCCTCCTGTGCCAACAATCTGTTACTGTTTGTAACATAGTGATGGCGCAAGACACTCTTTCATATTTACAAGGAGAGGAAAAGCCACTATGTGTAGCTTTCTCTATGTAAATACGACCTCATCATACACACCACTTTGCATTGAAGGGGCATTCTTTAGGTTTTGCTGTGGGTGTTTGCACACAACACTCATAGAACAAGACACATCTCCAGATTTATCAGAACTCATAAATCTGGACATTAGTGTGAATGCTGCACCATCCTCCAGTTGGTGTAGGAAGGCACAACAAGGAGAATTGTTTTCATTTCTCCTTATGTTTTCTCTTTCAATGTATGCTGCATTGCACAGCATACATTAAAGGAGAAAATTGCCTTCACTGATTGTTTTTGTGCAGGAAGGTGTGTCTTCCTGCACAAAAACAAACTTTGCACGGCACAGATATCCTTGCACCATGGTGCAAGGGTGCCTGTGTCACTGCATGGCTGCAGTTTAAGCAGCAGTGCAGAGGGAAGCATAGACTTGCAACATATTTATGTACATATGTTGCATCCCTGTGCTTTGGAAGTACCACATTAGTTTGCAGCTAAAGAGCTTACAGTATCATGCTGCAGCACTCCCTTATAGTTCTGTACTTATACATTCACCATACATTACTAATGCATTCTTTGAGTCAATTATGCACTACGCATACATTCAACAAAACTTTCACACACTATCAAACAAATAAAGCTCTTTTTTAACCAGAGAAGTTAGTTTTGAAAATAATTGTTATTTTTTATATTTTTTTGTAGTTTTGTGAACAATTTTATTTTTTGTTTTGTTTTCAAAAGAACATTTTTTTATAGGACAAAAAAAAGTCATCTTCAGGATGGTGGTGGTGATTCCTGTGTGCTGTACAGACTAGATACACAGACTGCTCTTCGTAATAGAGTAGTTGGTTGCACTTGGTGCAGTGGATCTTTAGACCAAATACTGGACTTATGTCCGTTCGTGCTGGTGATGAAGATGTACGAGAAGTACTAGCCACGGCAGATGCGGGGTTATCTTGAAATCTCCTGCACTCCTCCCAAGCCAGATTGACAGGGTGCAGAGTCTTGAGGTGCTTGTATATACTAGCTGTATCTCAGGAATATTTCTTGCTGGGATTCCCTCTCAAAAGAACTCAGGCTCAAATTTTGCAGGTGACTTTTGTTGCATTCACCTTTTTTAGGTCTCTGGGATGGGAAAAAAAATCCACACCACTGATGTAAGTCTTTGAGGGCGTGCAGGTTCAGGACGAAATTCTTCCCCCAAAAAATGCTCAGAGTCCTGTGCTGGCTGCTGTCCTGAAGCCATAGTGTGCAGATTTGACAAAATAGCAATAGGAAATCAGCCAAAAAAAGTGTGAGAGATGTGCCTCCAAAGAAGGTCTAAGAAGAATGATTGAAATGGGTGGGGTCCTTCAATAGTTACAATAGGAAATGTTATGAACCAATCAACTCTTTTTTTCATGTCACAAGGGTTCCGCGCACCACGCGCACAGGCAGCAGGCACCCAACGTGACTTTGAGAAATTGCATTTAAAAGCAATATGAGTTTATTACAAGTAAAAATATATCATGGCTTAGATAATGTCTAGCCCTAATATGTATATTAAAGACATATGTATATAATTTTAGACAATAAAAAATTTCGCGAGAGTAGCACACCCACCGCGTCCAACACGTATATGATGTCACGCTGAGCTTGTCACCGCCCAAGCGTCGTGTACAGTAATGCACATGTGTCGCGAGTGCACAGGAGCAAGAGTCGCGTACCGGTCGCATAGCAATCGCGCACGAAAATATGCACCTGTTGCACACCCTACGCGGATCCTTAACAACATTTCTAAAATGGCGGCTAGGTTCCACGCAGTGATCGAGAAAGGTACGCTTTAGGTGCGCAACTCCCCAAATTAAAAATAAAAAAAAAACAATAAAGCAAATAATATAAATATATTAAAAATATATATAAAACAAAAGAATTTCAGTTTCAATATTTTAAAAAACATTTTCTTTCCAATCATATCAAAATTATATAATGTAATTTAAAAAGTAAAATATGTAAAAATTAATTGTTAAAACATGTAGATAATCAGTATAAAAAATAATTATAACTATTATTACATTTAAAAATTGTCATTTAAAAAGCCTTTGAAATTCACTGAAAAAACCCAAAGGTTTCAGACATGTTATAGTTTGGAATTAGCATTAAAAAAAACCTTTAAAATTCACTGAAAAACTATAGGTTTCAGACATATTATAGTTAGGAATTAGCATTTAAAAAACCTTAGAAATTCACTGAAAAAACATAGGTTTCAGGGGTGTATAGTTAGCTGGACATTTCACTCGTACAAATCCATTGAAATTCCTCTGTTATAGTTAGTTCAACTAACTATAACTTGCGCGTTCGTAATCCACTGCTAATGATGTCACATATTATATCATTCATTACTTGGTCAGTGACATTACTGATGACATCACTGATGACATCGCCAATGACATCACTGATGACAACATCCATGTGACAATCTGATACACCTTATGACACAGTAGTATAACCATTATTCACTTAGTATAAAATACAAAGTACTATTTTTGAAACCATTGACACACCAATACAAGTTTGTAAAAACACACTCATTGATTCCTAGGTCAACACACACATCTAAACCCTCATCCATAAATTAACTCATGCAAGATGGTACAAATCAATAGAACACTATCAAATGCACTTATACACCTATACCAACATTGACACACCAGCACACATCCTTCTCAATTACATAGTCATCCTACTCACTTATGTAAACTATTGGTCACACTTACATTTACTCAACTACACTCTTATAGAAACACTACTTCATTTATTTATATAGATAGTAACTCGTACGTTGTGTCTTATAAAATCACTGTTACAAGTATACAGTCATTTGCACAATCACTTATGTATAGTTTTTTATATACAACTGTAGTGTAGTTCCTATATTCCCAATAGGCTCTGCACATTGGAATAGCGTAAACAATAGTTTAGACGTAGGACTGAGGTCGACTAGGTCTCTATTGAATATGTTAGACTTAATTGTGTGTGCCAGCTAGCTCAGAGGTCACTAGAAACTTTCTCGAGTAAACAAGAAGGTGTTTAGCTTTCCTGAATAGACAAGAAGGGATTAGCTTCTTACAACCGCATAAACATGACAACTTTTCTCCCTCCAGAATAAGTAGTATGTCTCCAGAGTCGAGGAAACAATAGATAGCTATTTTACTCAGTCAATCGTGCATGCTTCGTTTCATCAGAAATGCAGAGAAATAGAGAGACAGGCGTTTTCAATAAAAGGGTTATTTATTGAGCAGTCTTCTTTCTCATGCAAGAGAAATGAATTGCCACAATTGCAATACTTGTCATAAAGTAAAGTGCGTACAGTAAAAGGAGTATTATGAAATAATACTGTAAAAGCATTTATATGGTTTCTAAGCCATAAGAAAATGGATAAAATACATACAATGATAAAATAATGACTAAAAGTACTCAACTGGTGTTTCTAAGTAAAATGTCCAGCTAACTATAACACCCCTGAAAGCTATGTTTTTTTCAGTGAATATTTATATATGTGTGTTTGTATATATATATACACACACACACACACACTAAATACATCAGATGATTATAACCACTGGAGACCTGAATGTGCCCACAGACACACACACATCACAATGCCAATAATCAAAAGAAATACATCATCAATCTCTCTCTCTCTCTGCATTCTTGCCCACTTGGCTAAAGGAACCATTGACAGCCAGACAGAAGCCTCAATCAGGACCCTAAAAAAGTTCCCTGTGGCAACACAGCTGCTCCAAAGTGAGCTCTCTTCTGAGCGCCGAGATTTCCCACCTTTAATACCTTTTACTCTACCTGAGGAGAAGTTTATAGAAACCTTGCCCCCATTCTTGTTCTATGAAAACCAAGCTGACTGTACTGGTCTGTGTCAGGGTCAAGACAGAAGCTGGCCAGTCCACTGTATTTGACTTTGAGACAGAGCTATACATTCACACATTTCTCTGGCAACAACAATCTCTGCTCTGAAACGTGCCAAGCAGGCATCCCACACATTATCATGGAAGCTTACAAAAGTCTCCAAAAGTACAGAAAACAACCTTGGGCGTGCATAGCTTAAACAACTTGGGTAATCTGGTGGCCTGCCTGTGTGTGCAAAGCTCAAGCTAGACAAAGTCAACATTTGAGATGGCATGAGGGCAAGTCAAAGCCAATAGTAAGAACTTCATAACACTTTCCAATGTACAACACAATGCACATTTGTGCAGCACTCCCTATAGCACTAAACACTTCATCTCCAAATGTACAACATAATGCACATTTGAGCATCACTACTAATAATACTACACTCCGAAACAGAGAAGAACATTCTACAACTTTCTCCCTCTCATGCTTTCAAATGCACATCCCAAACGTTCTGTTCCTGGCAAGGCTGTAAAAAGCAAACACTCTCCATCTGAAACTACGAGTAGGCACAAAAGAAAACTTCAAGGAAAAAAGGAACATGCAGAAAAAAAGAAGCTGTGCATTCAAGAAAACAACTAAAGTCAATTAAAACAGTGGAAGTCAAAGGTCATCACGTGATCCCAATATATGGGAATGCCTTTGGCACTACACTTGGCTGAGACAGGCTGGACTTCTGCTCCCACACCTGAAAGACTAGGTCTTGGAAATGTTTTGGTTTAAAGACCTTTGCAGGACCGGTACAAACCTGTTATGCTGATCTGACTGGGTGTGTTGCCCCTTCGTTTCATCAGAATCAAATCTGATTCAGCAGGACCTCACAGAAGAGGTATTTGGTCTCTTCATGTACAGCCTGCAGCCTTGTCCCGCTGGAAGAATCCAGACTCCAAAAAGTTGCTAAGTGCCAAGAAACAAACCTTGACTGGATAAAGTGACAAAAAGTATCCAGAAGGTGAGGGAACTTCCTTGGTTGGGAAATTTAAATTTCTGCTGCTCAGAACTTTCTGCCAAAAGCCAACTGCTTCACCTTGAATTCACCTGGGCCTCATCTGACAGCTATCTGATGTTGTGGATCCATCCTCAGCCACAGAATGCCACCTTGCCCTTCTGGAGATTTTTGACTTCCATTTCTGCAACTAAGGGCCTCATTTATACTTTGGCGGATGGGATACAGCATCACAAAAACGAGACAGATATCCCTTCCATCGTATTACAGTTACATTATATATTGTTATACTGCAGACAGGATATGTGTCACATTTGCAACAGAGTATCTTTTCAGCCAAATCAAAGGCTAAATCAGGGTATAAGTCCCAAGGTAAAACTTCCGAGCCAGCCAAACCTGATTTCTATATCTGACCTACCCTCCATCTTGGTCTGCCTGAAATCATGCTTAGTGCCATCTAATGCAACCAGTTGACTACTGTTAGTGCTAATAAACTTTTGCTGCTTTTTTGGTGTCATTTAATTTATTAAAATGTAATTTTCTAAATTGATTTGGGACTTTTCTTGGGTTCTTTTTTTACTACATCACTGTTAGGGTATTACATAAATACTTTCCTCATTGCCTCTCAGTAAGGCTTGTCTCTGCCATAGATATCAAGAGGCCGAACACAGGTGAATGTATTGACTTTAAGAGTTGATAAGGTTGGTGATCAGCAGTGGGAGAAAAGGACTTGTGTTTTTCAGTACCACTCAAAGATTTTAGTTTAAATTAAGAATCGGTTAGAAATGTACTGAAAAATATGACTTTGTAATTAGCACTTCATTTTTAATTAGTCACTTTTGTTTTTTAAAATTCCTTCCTTTTTTCAATGTTTCCACCAGTGGGTTTCTGAAAGCATGTAGGAAGGACTTGAAAGAAAAAAATATGTGCTAGGAGAGGGGGCTAAGACTCAGCTGAGAGTTAAAGAAGGCTAACTAAGAGATTGCCCTTGGAGCGTATCAGGAAGTGTGCCTGTTGCATTCCATCCCACAGGAGCAAGAGGATGAGGAGAGGTTGGAGGAGGAAGTTTGCAATGAGACTGAGGAGGCTCTGATGCCACTGGGTTGTGTGACCCTAAGCACAGCATTATCTTCATTATCCAGGGGATTTAGCAATGTGTCGGTCCAGAGTTTCTCCCAACCTGAACTGGAGATCATACAGACTAAGGAGGCTTTAAAATTACATTTGCCCATCCTTGTTTGGAGGATAAAAAGCTGACTTTGGCTGCTGAGGAGAAGGCACAGCAGCACAATTGGCATTGAAGGAAAATAAGTTAACTCTGGCCTTGCTTGTCCAAGGGAGGAGCCAGTACAAAATCAATGCGAGATCACAGAGGGTCTGTAAGTCCATTGAGGTGGGTATTAGTCACATTGAAGTGCCTAGGAGAGGTAAATGAATCCACATCCTCAAATATTTGGTGTCTATATACATTGTGGGGGGTGGAATTGATAAGTCGTTTGCAGTACATGAGGTGGCCCTACATATGCATTGACCAAACCTGTTGAAGCACATGCCCATTGAAGGGAGGTATAACTCACTGGCCTTTGAAGTTGTTAATCAGATGAAGTATGTTCCCATGAAGAAAGATGTATTGCCTGAATTTCAGGGATAACCAAAAGCACACACACCAGTAATAGGTAGATTGTGTATTCGTCCAGTATGGCACTAGATGGTTGGTTGAAGGGCAGAAAAGTAATAAAGTATGATGGGTGATACATTTTCATAATGAGAGAGCACATTTTAAGTAATTATTTTACAGAGTTGTGCCAACCTCTGGTAGTCACCAAGCTCACTGTATCCAGAGAGCTTGGAAAGGAAGCTGACCACTGGAGAGGAAAGGAGGGAGCCAAACAAAATCAAAGAATGTTCCTCTCTAAAGGCCCTCAAAAGAGTTTCCAGTGATGCGAGTTCCATTCCGCTTCAGGTCGCAAGAGGGGGATTCAGTGGGAGAAGAACCATGGATCCCTTTCTGCCCTGGTGCTATGACTCTCCCCTGTCAGAGCATAAGAAGGAGAATGCCATTTGCCTCAAGAAGAAGCCCCATACTGGTGATCCTACACCACCCATTGGCAGTGGCGAGCTGAGGAAGAATACTGGCTCAATTAGCTTTGGGAATAGTACAGAGCAGTCTTTTGCACTGCTACTAATAGCTCTCCAGCTTCATGTAAGTAGCCCTCCTCTGTCCAGCCCAACCTACTAAGTTAGAAGATTTGATTGGTTGAATTAATATACGTACATCAAAATTGATAGTGTATATTTGAGACAAAAATATGTTTATTGCAGGACCTCATAAGGTGATAGTTGGAGAAAAATGGCTGAATTCCCAAAATATATTTGATCTAATATTTGAGCGATAAGTCACGTAGTACTGTGGAAACTTTTTTTTCAATACCTTGGCACCAGAGGCATTGTTACTATGACTGTTATGTATTATCCATGAAGAAGCATTCCATTCTGGCAAAGTAATTTTAACTGCTAGCAACCAATCCTGATGCACTGAGGTGATCACCAGTAGTAATCCTGCATATGCTGAATACTACAATAAACTTGTCTGATGTGGTAACTATTACAACACTAATAAAAGCAGTAACTCTAGAATGAGTATCACAGAAAACATTGGAGGCCCCTGGTACAGAGGAACCCCCCCCCCCCCCCGGTGTACCTGGGTCATAAGGAGATGGTAACCAATTTCTTATGCCTAATAATACTCAGTAGTACAGTCACTGGGTTACTATCAATAGGTGGAGGGTGGAGGGTATGTACGACACAGGAGCCAACAGTTCCTATGAATACAGTCATCAAAATTATAAAGAAATGTAATGCTCTTAAATCTTCTAATCTGGATAAAATGGCTCACTCATGAAGTGAAGTATTACATATTACATTAAACTCGGATAAATGGCAAAAGCTCGGCTTCCTAGATAATTTTTTATTGCAGGTTTATTTCTTTTTTTTTTGTTGACGAGCGCACAGTGTCACCATGTTCAGTGTTCTGTATGAAGTGATATGGAAAGTTGGTCACCCTGTTACTATGCCTTTATCCTTTAACGTTCATGTCTAATTCCCTCACTTCTGAATTTTTATTTTTAATCCATTTTTATTGACCAGAAATGGACAAAAATGCCAAAAGAGCAGGCTAACCAGAAACATACAATGACCATAAAAAGCAGATAAAAGGTGACGTAGTACATAATATAGATTAAATAATTTTGCAGCATTCACAGATATACCTAGGCACAGTATAGAGAAGTCAAGTTTTCAAACATAGATGTAAAAGTGCAGCCGTGCCTAAAGTAAACATTTCAATTACAAAAAGAAGACTATAGAAAACATGGTAGTAAAAAGTGCTCTGACAATAGTCTGTAAACTAACTCTAAACCCTTTCGATGCTCATGACGAGCTCAGCTCGTCATGATGCACAGTTGAGCTGTGCTGATGACGAGCTGAGCTCGTCATGACACCAGCAAAATGGCAATTTTCAGCACAGGAGGGGGAAAACGCCTAGCAGCCAAGGTGTTAAGATCGTTACTTTCTACTGCTAGTCAACATATATGAAGATGGACTGCTGATAGCATCAAAAAGAAACATGGTGCATATTTCACGTAGAGCAGGTTAGCAGCCTACACATTCATAGCCTAACAGATTTATAACAAGTCTTAAAATCATTACTTTCTCCTTTTAGTCAACATAATAAAATAAATATGTAGATAAACTGCAGGTAGCATACATAAAATAATGTGGGGCCTATTTCACATAAAGAAGGTTAGCACCCTATACTCATATCCTAGCAGCATAAAAACATGTCAATTTTACAAAACGAAAGTTGAAGTACAACCATGCTAATTATGAACATTTCCATTGCAAAGAAAATGCTCTAGGAAAGTGCTGGTGCATAATACTATAACCAAAGTCAATACATTGACTATGAAAACATAACATAAATGTAAATGTAAATGTCAAGGTATTTGTAGAGCGCACTGTCACCAAGCGGTTTCCTGGCGCTATTACTCATACCGCTGTGGAACCCCTCCTGGCTTTCCCTGTGAAGTGTCCACTCCTGGGCACCCCCAGGGTGGAGCCAGGCATCCTAGCGCTGTTGGGGCCGGTGTGGAGGTTAAGCAAGCTATTGCCCAGAGTTGCAGCGTGGGACCCATGATTAGAATAGGCACCGAGGCGAGAATTATCAGGTCCGAGGAAAAAATTTAGCCCAAGACCCGCCGAGGCGGGAATTGAACCCTGGTCCCAGGCCAGAACGCTGCATCAGGGTCTGCCGCTCTAACCATTGAGCCACACTCCTCCACATACCTGATTATACTACATGGCAAGGTAGAGTACAGAGCTTCGTAAACCTAGATATAGTTTAGTTAAAAACACTCAGCGTTATTCTATTTGAGAAGCATATCCCTGGTCTGTTTCAATAATCTCTAAATGATGCCATATGGCTACAAACCTTTCCAAACTAACCACGTGTTTTGCATATGCCGTTTGCCAATGCCCTGGATATGTTACCCTTCTGCTCTGTAAAGTTAGAACTAATCATGTTCTCCAACTTTGGACAATCAATAATGGAACTAGAGAAACCAATGGTGAGGGCAAGCATTATTATAAGCACCCAAGTAGGCCCTGAACTGTATTTAACCACTGTGAATCAACCCTATCACCGTTTTCTTTTAACCCGATTTCGGTTTAACTTGATTCACTTGAACCTCGGACATTTTCCAACCTGGAGCTCCCCTGATAACGCATTGCCGTGTTCTTGTGATAATTTTTCTACCCAGAACACATTGCATTTTTTGATGTTCTGTGGTTACTACACGGCAGTAAGGATGAAATACCTGATCCCTATTTTAAGGGAGGCAGGGTTCATCCAGGTAAAGCCAGCTCTCCTGTTTTTACAGTTATTGCAGACCCCCAGGATTATGTTCCATGTTGCTAATTTCCTAGTGGGGGCTGTTAGGATCAAAAAGAGAATGATGACCAATAATTCTTCTAACATGGATCTATAACGGATGAAATTAAATATTGTTTACACTATAGGGAATGCCTTTTTTATGAAATTGATATGTGTAAATGTAAAATGTATGCGATTATGTAGCCCTACTTAACTGACATCTTTTTATAGTATTTTAATGTATTTTAACATGTATTTTTAAAGGAAAATATTTTTTTACCTCCTTTTGTAAATATATAGATTGTGTAAATTAATCATGATTTTTTCAGTATCAATTATGTATTTTAGATTGCGTTAATATTGTATAGTGCTATTGTCTTTTTATGATATTGATTTATCGAAATAAAGTATTTTAACTGACTGACTGACTGACTGACTGACTCACCTTTGAAGGCTCCAAATAGCACTAGACTTGCTTCAGGAGCTATCTTAGTCTGTAAAGTCTGGCTAATAATAGCAAATAGTCCTCAAAACCTCCACAATTTTGGACATGTAGAAAATGTGTGAAGTATTGGTCTGAAACTGTCGGATATAATTTATGAAGGACTGTAGGAATATAGTATGACATCCATCGGATTGCCACTCTCAAAGTCTTTTACTAAACTGCAAGATGACATGGTAGTCGCTTTCAGATAATCTGCATTCCATTTTTTCTTGAATTTTACCCAAAAACTGGTAATTTGGTACTGGGTTGAATGGGTTGTGTAACAGCATGTACAAGTTGGCCACACTCGTAAGTTTAGTTTTTGCCTGGTGAGCTTCTTGACCAATTTCCTGGCGATTGATACATATAAATGGGTTATCTGTTGAAAACAGAAAAAAAAATTAGACTGAGGCCCTCACTTCGAGGTGAGATCCTCTCATGTAATGTGCTTGCCCCTCAAAAACAAATCACCTAGCACCTTAATGCCAAAGGAAGTCCAGAACCATGTCTCAGCTCTAGATACAGTCAGCCCTTCAAATGGCTCTCCTGTAATTGAAAGGTACAAGAAGCCCTCTGGAATCTGATGTGATTTACGCAGAGCTTTCATCTGACTACCGAACACCTAGAGTGTCTTGTACCTGGTCTTCTTGGATCGTTTTGGTATTTTAATTAAGGCTGATAGACATATTACAGCTTCCTGCACCATTCTCTCTAAAAAAAGTTATCTAATCACCTCTGCCTTCCAATAATCTTGCCATAATATCTATTATTGCCGCTTGATAATATGTCTGCAAATGGTGGAGTTACCAGACCTCCCTCAGCCTAATTTAATTGCAAAACAGAGTATTTAACCCAAGGGGCTTTCTTATTCCAAAAAAACACCTTATAGAATAGAACAATCGAGTTCCTGAAAATAGCGATTGCTGATTTTTATTAGTACATTGTAAACGAGGAATAAAAGTAAGTGTAAAATCGACATCTTAATATGAGCTACCCTCCCGCTCACTGTTAGAGGAAGAAGTGACCATCTGTCCAGTAACCCGAGGATCTTTCTTATCATTACTGTGTCATTTAACTGAAAGCTAAACAACTAAAATTGTTAGTTACATATATAAGTATTTTATTGGACTTTTCCAACTCCCTTGCTGCTGTAGGAAAGCTGTAAGATTAGCATCCTATACATTGAAGAGCATTAACTCTGTTTTATTTTGATTAATCCCATACCCACCAATACTCATGCATTACTCATACATATCTAGAGCCCTCTGTATATTCTCACTATCTGATTTTAAATTCAATATTATTTCATCTGCAAATAGCTTCAACTTGGACATCCCCTCCAATGGTGCACAGATTCTCCCATTGACACATATTTGTACTGCTAATGGCTCTATAAAAAATGTAAACAATATTGGGGACCAAGGACACCCCTGACAGGTGCCTCTATTGATCACTACCATACCAGTCATAGTGGAGTTAACAATTACCATGACCTATACCCCTTGATATACATTTGTATCATCTAAATAAATTGTGAAGGGAACCCACATTTACAGCTACAAATCAGAGCCTTCCAATTGATCAAATTTAACACTGTATCAGCATCCATCATTATTATCGCTGCACTAATTTGATTCCAGGAAAAAAAGTCTATTGCTGGTATTAAAAAAATAGTGTTTGCAGCCATAAGATGATGGAAATAAACCCACTCAGTTCAACTGACAACTGACCAGCTGGAATTATTTGGTTACCCCATAGTTTCATCAGCAGCTTTTAATCCGCATTAAGAAGGCTATTTGGTCAACTGGACTTTCCATTCATAGTTTTTTTGTCTTTTTTTCAAAAAGCTAACTATGTTGGATTCCTTTCCCGCCTTCCTATATAAAATTGAATACATCTGTTAAAAAAGGTACTAGTTCTGTTACAAATGTTGCATACAATTCAGATGGAATTCAATTAACTCATGCTTTCACGCTTGCCATTTTGTTCACTGCTTCTTGATCCTCCACCATAGGTATTTTATCTGACATTATCTCAACAAAGGAGTTTAGTAGTTGGGGAAGCCGTACAGAACTTTAGTACTAGGCTATACTAGACAATGGAACTAAGTACTTATTTTCATGTAGACTTCTATAGTGCTGTAAGAAGACCTGAGCTACTTCATCCCGCTCTGTTGCCATCCTATGAGTAACTGAATTCTCAATTTGCCTGACTATTATTTTATCCTGCTTGATTCAGGTAGACCAGTCCAAGAACCTGCTGGCTCTCCTCGTAGAGTTGCAGCTGATACGCTTTGGAATTATTTATTTCTTCCAGTGTAAAAAAATACCCAAGATTTTGTTTTGCTTTCTCCAATCCATTCCCTAAGGACCCAAAACCTGCTGACATATTACAGGCCCTTAAGGCATTAATCACTGCAAGTTGTAGTACAACTATTTGCCAAGCCCAGTCTTTATCTTGATTTGCTTTATATGCAATAGTATGCCCTCATTCCCTGACCTTAATAGCCTTGCAGACTGAAAATAGTAAGGCCATATTTCTATCAATGAGAATGTACTTATGTCAGATCTTCCAATCGTTTGTCAGAAGGGACCTATCCATCTGCCACCTAGGCCTTTCTCTAATAGTTGTTTTCAAATCCACACAAATGGATATCACTGGGTGGTAAGAAAAGGCATTCCCCCAAGCATCTGACCCTACTTTTTTAATTGTCTGGGAGACTAAAAAGCAATCTAGGCGCGATCAGTTTTGAAGAGGTGCAAAAAACATGTATACTGAGGAGACCCTGGTTGGTCTAAGCGCCAAGGATCTATTAATTGAAAATCCTGTTTCATAATATTTATAATTTTCTGTGTCTTGGGCTTGAGATGTTTCTTTGCTTTATTTGATGTTTCCAATATCAAGTCCTGAGTATAATCGAAATCCCCCAAGAATCATTGGCTTCTCTGCCAACATAGCTTTGTGATGGATCTGTAATAATGATTCTGTCTTGGCACTAAAAGGGCTATATTAATTGATCAAATTAAGAGGGGCTCAAGAGGCAAGAGGCTTTAGTCTTAGCACCTATCTCAGGTGTCCCTAATTAACCTCCTTACCACCCAATCAATGCCACTCCCTAAATAGATCCCCATGAAATATGCATGTAGATCTTGAGTTGAGTCTCTTGCAAAAAAACGTATCTCAGGATTAATTGACCTCAACCATTTTATCAAAGCTCCATACTTACGCTTATTTATAATTGCCATTGGCATTGCATGAAATCAACCTAACCTTGTGCATAACTGAATAAGTGTGTTTGCTGCCACCTGCAATCTTCATTTTCCCCTCATTAACTATTTCAAAACCTGCTTTAGTCCTTCTCCTTTTTACCAAATGTGCTCTCTTCTACTACTCCAACCCCTGACACCTTACCTCTAATAACTCAGTGACCCTTACCACTACTTAAGGAATGGGGGAGGAATGGCCCTCCCTACCCTACATCAAAACACACAAGAGAAAGGTGTCATGTTCCTGCATCCTGCTTCACTTGCGACCCGATAAAAGGTGGCCACCCACCCCCCTGATTTAGAAATCTGTCCCACAATATTTTTCAGCTTCAAATGCACTTCTCCACTAAGAGAAAAGTTCAGCGAAGATGAAGAAAAAAGACAAACAAAAAAAAGTAATCCAGCTGCAGAAACTCTTGAACCTCTCCAGAACTAGTAAAAAGATGGATTTGTCCTTTCACAAGTACCTTCAATTTGGACTGTTGCACAATGGATGCCTGGGCACCCTGAGGCCAAAACATGTCTATTATGCTGACAAATTCTCTTTGGTGGCATGCCGCAGATGTTGACATGTCTGATAAAATTGGGAACTGGGGTATTTCCACGGTCAAGAAACGTCTCTTATCGATTGCCTTGGTCAAGAACTGCTCCTTAAGGTGATAATCAGAAAATTTCACCAGGATGGTGCATAGAAATTTGAAGCTGGAGGAGCATTGAATCAGGACTCTGTGGACTCATGTGATAGTCAAATCCCCTGAAAATTCAGGCAATACATTTGTTTTGATCAAAGAGTCCACCCATTGGGGTACTTGCTTGCCTTCACTCCTCTCTGGTACTCTTATCATGCAAAAATTGGAACATCTTATGGAGTTCTCAAGCTCTTCAATCTTATTTTCCAGAAATTCCTTCTTCCTTTCAAACTGGCACACTTCCTGTAGTATAGATATCACTTTGTCCTCAAGTTCAGATATTCTAGATTAGATTTGTTCAGTCTCACAGGGAGCTGCATCATATTGTCCTCTATCTTTAATAGCTCTCATGGAGAACAGAGCTCTCATGTGCCTGAGAAACCTTTTAGTTTATTATCTCCTACAAGATAATCTCAAGCATGCTCTTGATGAAGTGATCCTCCCTACAGCAACTTTTCCATTGTGTAAGTTGCTGCACTTGCTCCCCTTGTTGTACTCTCAATTCAAAAGAAACCTGAGCCTGACTATTGCAGAGCTCATCAGTTAATTCAGAAATCAAAGGTGAAGACACCTGTATAAGGGGAGCAGGAGGCTCAGTTGCTGCATTGCCTGGACGTACTACAGGGGATATCAGATGAGTCTCTGATACAATTTCCGCTGTCAGGGTTTCGCTTGATACTATTCTGACCACAGCGGTAGATTTCCCTAGCTTGAAAAAGAATGGATATTCCTTGGACCTTACTTGTCTTGGAACGAACTCCACTGTATTTCCTCCTTGCGTCTCCTTGTTGTGGCCCAATGGTTCCAGCACTGAGAGGGAGTACCCCACAATATTCATCGCCAGTTCTGTAATATTAATCTCACTCAGATCAGCCTCCTTCGCGCTCCATTCTGTTTGGAAACCCCACAAGCACTGAACATTACTACGGCTAGGGAGTCTATTCTTAACTGCAGACTGCGATTTGCTCCGGGTGCTTCTGACTGCAGAGCGCATCCTTTTGTTCTCTAAGCAGGGGTAGGTGACACACTAGCAGTGCTAGTGTTGTTTGCTGCCTTGTGATGTTGTTTCCTCATATTTTACTGATTGCAGTGGCACAAAATCTGCTTTGTCGCTTACCTCCCCTTTTGGGCTTCCTCTCTTTCTCTTCTCCACTCTGTCCTCTCCTTAATCCACCAGTTATCTAAAAACTATTTTTCCTGTGTTTCTTTTAAAGTTTTTATAGAGGGGCCTTAGTGAATCACAGAGTCTTTGAGACATGCTACTTCAAAAAACCCTTCTGAGACTAAACAAATAATATAGGAGAGGAGACCCTCCTTGGCCTCAATACTCCAGTTGCCTGGTTTCTGCTGTACTAATCCCATTTTTCTTTTCACTGTGCTTCCAGCTTCTTCATTTTGCCATTAAGACCTGTTTGCCACATCCTTGTACACTCAACAGCAGCAAATACCATGGAGGCAGGTGCTAACCTACCCCGACTCCTCGCGGCTAGCCTCACTCACCTTCACTTGTCAGGATTGCACCTGCAATGCACTGCTAAGCACTGTTAAGGAGAGGAAGGTGTACTACTGCTGAGCATTCCATCGTCCACAAGATTCACACATATCGTGTGTTGGCATTTTGAAACACCATCCAGATACTGTCTTAACAGCTTAGCATGCCTCCTTAGCTCCAATGTCTGTAGTTTCAACACCTTAATTCATCATCATGCTTATATTGTAAAAATTAAAGTAGCTCTTATAAACGTTCTTTTTTATTGTCCAGTTATATTTGAATTTTGGAGAAGGGTTGGGCAATTTCTTGGCATTCTGCATATCACAGATACTATAGTCCTCATTTAGACCTTGGCAGATGGGATACTCCGTCGCAAACATGATGGATATAGCACCCCCCATATTATAAGATAATTAAATCCTATGGCACTTGTAATATGAACGGGATGCCCATCACATTTGTGACGGAGTATCCCATCTGTCAAGATCTGAAGCAGGCCCTATATATTTTCAAACAGTGATTTGTAAATCTGTGGTAATTACTTATTTTGGTAATGCAGACTAAATGATTTGATTACCTTTTTCCTAGTGCTATTAAATCTTTCTCCTCTAATTAAAAAAATGCTATTGTTTTAAAATGTGCTTAATTCTTTATTTAGGAATCCCTCATCTACATAATTAGCCTAAATAGTTATTAAGAGTAAGGAGAATTGCCTATTAATTATTGTTCTTATAATATGGAGTATGTTTAAACCACCTTTTCTATTTTCGTTTCTCTTCCTTTCAGAAAGTAATATGGTTATTGCATGCAGATTTTGTTTTTTATTATAGTTTTATAGTGTATATTTGTTGAATTCTTGCTTGCTTTTGTATAAAATTAATAATAATAATAATAATAAAAAAATGTGAACGTTAAACAAAAAGCGAACATGTCCCTAAGGGTAACTTATGTCATAACACAAGATAGTGTTTCATGTACAATCTTTTTTGGCAAATTGACTCTCAGAAAATGTGCAATGCATTTCTATGATTAAAAAGAAAATGTACAAAGATGGTGAACTTCAATTAGTTGTCTCACACAGAGTATGTCTCCAACTGTGGTTGCACAGAACATTAAACACTACCACAGATTCAATATTTTTTAATTATAATGTGCTATAATCCTCAAATCAAATGTAGGAAGTTGCCAAATATTATATGATGTCAAGTTATATATTCATATGCTGTGACATATATGCGCTTGTGTGTGTAGACATGCATAATACAGACCTGGGAGACCGAGTAATCTCCATAATGATGATACTGTCAAATTTACCTGGAGAAGAGCCATTTATGGTAGTAGCTCCTCATATTCCTTTGAAACTTTGATCAGATATTTTTAAATATTTTAAAATATGTGTGTTTTAAAGTGCTTTATGGCAGACACATGTACTTCCTCTGTACAACATTCCTTTGTATTCAACATGGAGCTTACATTTGAAAATAAGCTTTTACTACAGCTCCTTCTCCTGAATTCTTTCATAATTACCCATGATAAAAATGTTGATATCATTAGAGGACATTACAGTTCCAATGATCTTAGGATATTAATATTGAAACTAAGTTTAACATTTTGCATAACCATTATCATTATGCTTATACTGTCTCAAGTATTTGCCCTTTTCATAATGCTAACCTGTATTCAAATTTGACTCTCTAACCTTAATCTGAACCCTATCTCTAACCTAAACCCTAAACCTGTGTGTCAAAGGTTGAGTTTGGAAAACACTAGTGTGAAAAATCCCCCAATAACATCTGGGAATGTAGTATAACCAACAATCTAAATCCAGAACAATTTAGAATCTTTGTAGGATCCATCTGTCAAAGTTCTGGGAATATTTACTAACACATTCAATCTACATATAGCATTCGTCAGCTGCAGCAGAACATGTGCTCCTAACTTGTTTGATCTCGAGTTGGTAGTCTTCAACAGCAACACAATTCAGAAGAGTAGAGATTTCTTAATAATGGTTCATAGTGCTGAAGCCATCAAAGATTGTGACATGAACTGCGACTTGGGATGGACTCCTTCCATCTTGTGGTAATAGTTAAGATTTAGGTACCAACCAATTGGGCCTTTTGGCAACAGCTGAGGTTCAGATACTATCCTCAAACATAACTAGACATAACAATTTAAATGTAGTACTTTGCTACGTAGAACATAGTTCAGAATTGATATAGTTTGCCTGCATTGAATCCAATATATTTTTATTACTGCATACCAATAATTACCTTTTAATGAAAGTAGTCTATGTCTTTAGGACAACTGTTTTAATTTGTTTTCCAATACTTTCTCATAGTAAAATATATTTGTTTTTTAGCTTACTATATTTAGAGACAATCAATGTTCCTTGAGTTCTCCCAGAACCTGAACTGCATTCTTAACAATTGTTTGAATAATCTAATCTATCTTTAATCTGAATTTCTGTTCAGATGACACGTCTGGTCTTCTCCAGTCTTCTGTTGAGAAGGAACATCCGATGAGCATATTGAGAAGGAACCTGCAGTCACCCAGAATCCCTCCCAAATGGAGACCAGTCTCCCAGAACTTTCCTCTCAGAGGCTTTCTCTAATGGGGTACTACCTATTCAACTGAGATGCTGTCTCACAGGCGCTTAACCATGTACCAGATACCACTCTTAATTACAGCTCTCCCATAGACCATTTCTGTCACAAACCCTTCTGTCAGTCAGGGTTAATGCATATTCCATATTACCACTGTTACATGGCAAGGGGGAGGGAAAAGGACAGAATGGAAGGAATTTGATTTGAAGCTATTATAGTACATTTGTTGACTTCCCACCAAGGGATTTAAATAAGCAATTGGCAAGCATGCACTATAATAAAATTGTAAAACATTCGATCGTGTCATCAGATTTTAACAGTAAAAAAAAGGACATGTTAGAATTTAGATGGTTAATGTTGGAGATTGACGTCTGGTATATCTTCCTTAAAGGCCAACCTCTCTAGAGTATCCGCCATGTATCACAACTGAATCTGATGTGTGTGAGAGCATCTGGTTTCCAATCTATAAATGCCAGGGCATCAGCCAGAAAGAATTGCAATATGTGCGCGGTTAATGAGACCTTTGATCTCATAAAACAAGATCCATGTGTGCAAACACAACAACAGCACATAGGGGATGCCATATCTCTCTTTATCCCTTGAGCAAATTGAGCTCTTTTCTCCACCATTGAAACCTTATCCCTCTCACATTATTACCATCCTTTTATATAATGTTTAACAAGGATAAACAAATCTGTGGTGTTTACAATGCAATACATTTCACAGCCTCTACAGGTTGGTTGCATAGTGCACACATTGTAATGGCTGCTTCCAAAAGAAATATTGAAATGTGCATGCCTGTCAACTTCAATAGTGTTTGGTGTGTCACAAGTGTGTGGCCTCATGGGACATGCTTTAGCTTGGTAGAATCATAGCCTAGGCCCTAGTGTCATCAATTTCAATGTGCAATGCTCTACTCAATGTAATTGTTTGTAGTATAGCACATGACCCTGTTGTGTTACAATCTATCAGAAAAGTAATGCGATGCCTTAATCATTAAGACATCTGAATCTCCACTTTAGTATTGTATGTGCAATTACTTAGCATGACGTACTCAGGATGCACACCATATTCCATGTGAATCCATAAAATCTCTCCATGATGCAATACTTTACAGTTATCAGGCAGGTTTTCATCACTGTGCATTTTCTTCGCTAACTGAATGTTTGCTATCTCTGAAAATGAATGAGTCGTGGGCATTTAATTAGCACCTCTCCTTTGCAGGGATAAAGATATACATGTTGTCACACGCTGCCCTAATAGTTAGGGAATTATGGAATTTTAATATCCAGTATCTATTTAGTATCTTTTTAGTATCCGAAGGCGGGCTAGATAGGATTTTGTTCACTCCTATGGCACAGATAACATTAAGAAATGTTGCAATGCTGCAGACGTTTTTATTCCTCTTAGAATCTTTGCTTGTGTGCTTTGGGTCGGCTGGTGTTAATGAGCATAGGGGTGTTGGCCTACTATCCGGAGGGGAGAGGCAAGACAGGAAAAAACACGGAGCAGCTAGAGACAAATGACCACTTGCTGCTCGGTAATAAAGTGAGCCAAATCCTGACTTAGGCCACATGCACTACAAGCAAGTTGGTATCCACGCAGCCATGACTAGTCATTGTTCCGTGCTTTATAAAACGACTAGGCAGGGGACCACCTGCAGGTCTGCACATTCCTGAGCTCGACAGAGCTGCACACGTTACCCTTTAACCAACACATAGCATTGGACTCCCTTATAACTACTGATGAGATGTGTGAGGTGTTATCAACATTAGCGTCTGAAAAGCACGGGGATCGGATGGTCTCCCAACAGAGTTTTTTAAAACATATGCTGACACACTTATCCCACACCTGAATGCCCTTTACACATCTGCAATAGAAAATCCCCTACTACCACCCTCATTATGCATGGCCATTGTTAAAACCTGATAAGGATACCACAGCCCTGGGCTCCTATAGACCCCTAGTGATTTTAAACACCAATTATCAAGTCAAGTCAAGTCAAATAGGCTTTATTTCGACATAAAAAGTATCTTAAAAAGCATACATACATAATAAATTCAATATTTAACATTGCTAGATAAAAAGCATAAAAACCCCTACCTGCTAGGGATCAGCTGCTTTTTCCCTGCCAATTCTGATGGGGGGGATTAGATAAATTACCTAAAAGAGATAGGCCAATAACGGACCATAAATTTAAAATCAAGATTAAACAATTTGCCTAAGTCTTTTTGACCGAATCCGCCATGCCCACCCAAGATATTTCGAGGTGGCGCATGCAAAAAATGTACGAGTGTCTGTAAGTAGTATTCTTAGTGCCACATTGCAATGTCTGGTGACCAAGGTGAGACACATCGGTTTCATCCATTTCGTGCGAGGAACCTTGTAGGCAGGGCACTCGAATAACAAATGGGGGACAGATTCACGCCACTGAGGGCAAAAGGGGCACCATGGAGCAGTCTGGTAAGGAATTTTCCAATGGCATGTAAGCTCCATTACAGGGAGAAGGCCTAATCTGAATTTAAAATACAGTGATCTTTCCCATGGAGCAGAGATAGTGTCCAGATACAATTCTCTGATAGGGGCATCTTTGATCTCCAAGAAGTTTCTAGTCGATTTGCAGATTGTTGTCGAAGAATTTCTTCTGTTTACCACCCACTGCCAATAGAGTTTTTTATCGTGGATTTGGGCGGGGCTGACTGTTGGAGCCACGCTTCTTCCAGCCCCAGGCTGGCAAGTAAGGCCTTGATGTCCCTTAGCCATTTTATTTTTGCCCAACCCGGGGATTTGATTATTTCCCGAAGGCCATCCGCATAGCTTGAGAGCTCTGGTACTCTCCAGATGCGGGCCCACAGTAGCAGTGGGCGTAACTTTGCTTGGTCTTCGATCGCCCTACATCCCATATCCAGTTGCAATGGTAAGATGGGGACAGATGGGCCGAGAGGCATCAAACTTCTCAGGAAGGTATTCTCTGCTCGAATTAGCTCATTCATATTTGACATCCCCCAGAGCTCTGCCCCATAAAGTGCTGCGCTTACTCCTCTAGCCGAATAAATGTCAATTACTGCCGCTATTGGTTTTGTAGAATCTGCTCTCTGCTCTTTCAACAAGACCCCGGTCACTCTTTTCAAACTCAATAACATTTTGGTCAAGTGACAGTCCCATTTCATGGAGTCCACCAGCCGGATGCCCAGGTAGTCGAACGTCCTAGTCCTTTCCAATGCAACGGACCCCAGTGGATAAAATACAGGCGAATATCCTTGCTGACAATCTCACACCCCTTGTTCCTACCTCGGTCCATCCAGACCAGAATGGATTTGTCCCCTCCCGTAGCACTTCTCTTAATCTTCGTCATTTTTTTTAGAGTTGTGGCTTATTCACCACTCCGCTGGCTTTGCTTGGGGTGCCTGGTTCTGGACCTCAAGAAGGCCTTTGATACCACAAATGGGATTACCTTTTTGAAGTGTTATCTACATTTTTGCTTTGGAGCCACCTTCATTGCTATGCTATGCTATGAGTTTTGTAAAGCGCACATCCTCCCCAGCTAAGGGGCATTCTGGCACTAGCTAATTCAGCTGTTGACGAGGCAACTGGAAGACAGAACACCGGCTTATAGTGTTGGAAAGAGATGAGTTTTGATGGCTTTACAGAAGGCAGTGTGATTATTGATGCTTCTGATAAAGACAGGAAGAGAATTCAAAAGTTTGGCAGCAAGGACACGGAAGGCGCTGCCTCCCGCTCGCACTTTCCTCATGCGGGGGACAACAGCAAGATGGTGGCACATGGAACGTAATTGACCGGTGGGTATGTAAAGTGAGAGGAGATTCGCCAAAATATTCAGGGAATGGAGGTACAGGATTTTATGAGCGATGCAGAGAAACTTGAACTCAATGCTTTTCACCACCGGCAGCCAATGTAACCTACGGATGGCGTTCGTTGTGGGACAGGCTCTAGGTAGGCCAAGTAGAGTCCTGGTGGCCGCATTTTGTGCCCTTTGCAAATGGAGAATCTCGACTTTATTAGCCCTCAAATAAATCATTGGTATGGTCAAGCTACTCTACAAGCATCCTACTATTTGTGTTAAAACAGGTCCTTACATATCTGATCCCATTGCTGTCGTTCGTGGGACTCAACAGCAATTATCTCCTATACTTTTCTTCTTAGCTGTGGAACCACTTGCTGGTCGCGTCCTTAACCCCGTTGATATGGGTATACCCCTGGGGGATGGGACGCACACAATCTCTCTGTATGCAGATAACATTCTGCTGTATATGAGTGATGTCCACTCCATTCCCTCCTAACTAATCGCTTGCCATTGTATCGGGTTTACATGCCAACGCAATGATGTCCTCTCTTTACCCCTTCTCGGAATCCACCCAGGACCCTGTGTACTCCCTTAATGGGGACAAAGTATTATGGTGTGCCGATTCCTTTAAATATGTAGGCATTCACATTTATTGGCTAAAGTCCAACTTCTTTGAGGATAACATAAGTAGAGCAATGGATGCTATTGGTGCCCAGCTTCCCTTTTGGGGAACTCTGCCGCTGTCTGTCTCTGGCAGGATCGCCCTCACCAAAATGGTAATCATTCCCTGGCTTCTCTATTATTTCACGTACCTGGCCCTCTGTATTCCCCCCTCTTTCTTCAGTAAATTTGAAAGAATGATTAAAGATTTAAGCTGGGGTACCTCCAGATGCCGTATTTCCATTTAGAGACTTTACCTGCCCACAGCTCAGGGAGGGCTTGCCACCCCTAACTTTGAACATTATTACCTAGCTGCACAGTTACAATGGAATGCCAGATGGCTGGCCTCTTGTCAACTTGCTGACACAGTCACTCTGCACCCGCCCATGTAACATCTATCCCGCTTACATCTGTTCCATCCCTGCTCAAAATACACAATCATAGACTCACTACTGCTTTCGGTAGCACACACATGCTACCGTAGAAACCTTTTAATCACCCTCTCCACAATATCATATGCCCCCGCTGTTCCTCTCCTAGGGCCACCTAGAGGCCTGAGGATCACCACGGCAACACAACTGGGGTATGGCTGGCATACATGACACAGGAGATCTCTTCCAAGACGGTACCCTTATTCCACACACCGTGCTCGTCTTGGAGGAGGGGCTACACCCAGGTCACTTTTTACTACATCGTTCCCTTATTGCATTGCTCTCAGCTCTCTGGAGTGACCTATCAACAGAGCCTCCCATGCACCTTAGGATTCAGTACTTGCACATGATGGGCAACAGTTGTCATCTGACTCAGTGGTTTGTCACCTCCATTCTGCAACATGCTGCGATCACGCTATTCTCCTTAAAGATTCACTGGGAAGGGGACTTACAACATCCTTTCACTGACTCAGAATGGGCTGCTGCCCTGGAAAGCCCCATTCGAATACCTCACAATCAGCTCATCTGCTGTATCCAATTCTTCATTTTACACAGAGCCTACCTTACCCCAGAAAAGATTAACAAGTATTTCCACTGGATGGACTCTACCTGTCCCCAGTGTCAATTGACCGATGCAGACTTCTTACATATGGTTTAGCTCGGCCCCACTCTCACTAGAAACTGGACTGAGGGGGCTGACACCCTTGCCAGCTGCACTGAACGCATCATTCCCTTCCACTGGGAAGTCTATATTCTGCATCTAAGCAGATGAGGCAAAAGGTTTATGGTCACATCTAGCTTTCTAGATCTGAGGTGGAAATCTCCTGCAGCCCCCCACGAAAGCAGAGAGCATTGCCCTACACAGAAAAGATTTGCTGGGCCTTCACAAACTCCCACTGGCCATCAGCTGGGATGCAATTCTAGCGGACTTGCAAAGAAATGATGACATGGATCCAGTAGACTCTCCCATAGTGGGGAATCCGACCGGTGTGGTGACATGAGCGAGAACATCCCTTCAACCCTACATCGTTAGGGTGCACCTTTGTAGATTTCTTTCTTAACTAGTCAGCGAACATATAATTATACATGCAAAACTTACTCACTTTAGAGACAAAAACATAGGCAGTACGCATGTGGGGGGTTTTCGGCGGGGGACATCTTGGTAAATGACCACAAACAGTTAACCATTCCCTTTCTTCTACTTACTTTGCCCTAATTGTGTTGTTTCCCACTATCCCCTGATCAATTTCTGTTTTAAGATAATCCTGTATTGTATGCACTTACATGAGTTATGTGGCGGTACTTTCATCTTAATAGGTGTCCACATCAGGGGGCATATTACCAAGCAATAGCGATAATTATCGCTATTGCTTGGTTAGAGACAAAAAATGTACCGCAGCGCTGCGGCGATTTTTACCGCAAATAAACCTTGGTATTACCAAGGATTAACGCAAATGCGGTAAAAATCGCCGCAAAGCATGAATATCGCTGAAAAGTCCGCGATATTCATGCATTAGCGAGCTAATGCTCTTAGCCATGTTATCCACCTCCTATTGGATAACATGGCTAAGAACTGCTCAGGGCAGGTGTTAGCTTTTGTAGATATTCCCGCTTAGCGCGAATATCTCCAAAAGTTGGTAATAGGAGATAGCGATGTTAGTGACTGTTTTCAGTCTCTAACATCTTGGCACGCCCACTTTGCATCTCATTAGTGATAAATATCACTGACATGCAAAGTGGGGCCCAAGATGGTCGCTATCTCCTACTAGCTGTCGCTAACTGGTGTTAGCAGCAGCTAGGTATTAAGGAGATAATTTTATATCTGCTTTCTTGGCTGCTTTTAAAGCCAAAAAAGTGGAGATAAACCCCCTTGATAATATGCCCCCCGGTTCTTGTGTATAATTGTTATGCTTATCCTCTGTATTACACTATACCTCACTCATCCAAGGCCACTTATGCTGTTCTAGTGTGTATATATCCCTGTTATTTCTTTCTTTCGCATGTAAAACACCAATAAGCAGATTGAAAAATAAAAAAAAATAATTGAGGCAAATCTTTTTGTTTCTCTTGGGGGAGAAGGAAGTCACATTTTAGAAATGTCCTGCTGTGCATGTGCCAAAAGGGCAAGGTGTTGCTCGAGCTGCAGGCATGAGCTAGAGTAGTGACATCAAGTTAGAAGATGTGATGAATGCCAGTGCCATCTATAAGGTTGCATTGCGCCAAAGGGGTAGTGGGTTGGTCATAACGAGAGGGGGCAGGCTGTAGGAGGAGTTTTTTTTAATCTGTATTTATTTTATGCGTTTTTATATAGCGCAGACCTTACCAGAAGGTGTCAGAGCGCTTCACAATAGGAACAGTAGTGAAACATGAGGTGAAATTACAAGTGAGCATGTTACAAAAGAAAATGTAGCTTTACATAAGGCAATAGTGACAATTGTGCATTGTTAGACCTGGCATCTTTGGCGTGGTTTCCCCTGTATTTTTGCCTCTACCTCCTGGATTTTTGACGCTGTGCTGGATTTCGTTTTTGCTGGTTTAGATGCTTTGGGCACTTTGCCACTGCTGATCAGTGTCAAAGTGCAAGTGCTCCCTGTGTAAATTGTGATTGTAATTGGTTATCCATGATTGGCATATTTGTATCACCAAGAAGTCCCTAGTAAAGAGCACTAAGTGTGCCAGGGCTGGTGATACAAATGCTACTATTGGGCCTGCAGCACTGATTGTGCCACCCACATGAGTAGCCCTAAAATGGTGTCTCAGGCCTTCCACTGCAGTGCCTGTGTGCAGTCTGCGAGCTGCTATGTCCTCCTGGTCAGTGTCCCCACTGGCCAGGCCTAACCCTTCCCTTTCTGTGCACATTGGTCACCCCTATGGAAGGCCCAAGGAACCCCCTTGGGCAGGGTGCAGTGTATGTGAAAGTTAGAGCATGTACTAGTGAATGTGACATGCTCTGGTAGTGAATGACCGCCATTTTGTTTTTCACTATTGGAAGGCTACCTTGCACGTAGGCTATCATGGGGAATGCTGGCTACAATGGCTACCAGCATATCTTCCCATAGGAGCAAGGTAGGATATAAAAGTCTGGTATCCCTGAACTCAGAATTTAATAACACATCTTTTAGGAAAGGTGGTTTTTAAATCCTGTGTTTGAGAACAGCACTTTTAGAATGTTGCTGTTCTCTTCTCTGACCTTTCTGTGTGCCTTGGCCTGTTTGTGAATTGACTGTCTGGTTTGTGAGTGGCAGGGGCTGAGTGGCCCTCAGGGGCAGAGTGGGCCTTCCCTGGGCTGAATAGCTCCATCTGCATCTAGAGTGGTGGGAGGGGGTAGCACATGAGCCTGAATAGTGCTGTGCCTGCCTTACACAATGCTGGCTCTACCTCCAGCTGGGCGGCTGACGACCATGCCTCTCTCTCTGAAATGAAAGGAGAGGCCAGGAAAACAAAGTGCTCAAGGAACACCCAGAACTGGTTCGGAACAGGCTCAGAGCCCTACTGCACAAAGGGAACAAAGACTTTTAGGGGTATAAGTACAGGACCCCTGACTACAGAAAATTATATCATCCTGGAATCAAGAAGGAACCTCTGCCAAGGAGAACGCTGAAACTGAGGAAGGAAGACTGCCCTGCTGTTACTCTGCTGGACTGACCTGCCGTTGCTTTGCTGCCAAGGAGAGGGAAAGGACTTTGCTTTGTGCTGTGACCCCTTCCTTGAAGGAATCACCAAAGGACTGAGAAGAGCTGGCTCCCTGTTAAGAAGTCCCAGGACTGAAAAAGGACTTCACCCCCAGCTTCCCTGAACTCTGCTGAGAGAGTTCTGTCCTTCCTAGAGTGCTTGGCCCATGTGTGGTGCCTCTGGAAGTTGTACCTGTGTTGAGAAGCTGGAAACCAAGACTTTAAAGACTTTCTGCAAGTTTTAACGCACTGTTCGCTTGCGGAGCGCATCTCGTCAGTGCGAGGAAATTCCCGCCGCTACGAAGGCCGAGATCGTCGCAGCGCCTGTTTCTGCTGCCAGAGCTGTCGCATCCATCGTTTGCGGGATGGACCAGACTGGTACGGGAAGAGTATCATCGCTGCGAGTATCGTTGCAGAGCCTGCAGTCACTGGGTGAGATCGTCGCACCACTTGCTTGCGGACCGCATATTGTCGCTGCGAGAGTCATCGCAGAGCCATCCCATTGAGGGGCCACGAGAGGAGATTGCCTCTAAGCTGTGCATCGCCATCGCACTGGAGATCGTCGCTGCCCCAAAGATCGTCTCATCGTACTTTTGCGGGCCTCTTCCACCGAAACCCGTGCACCAGAATGCACACAAGGTATTGCATCTCTCCCCGTACAAACCAGAGTCACTGCAACATTCCCGCTACATCGAGCGGGGTTGTCGCATCGCCTCCCCAGGGTCTCAGGAGTGACGCATTGCTTACTTTTCACCACTACAGCTTTTCACTTGGTACTTTGTTGCATCTAAAGGTACTGTTGGCTAAAACGTGACGCAACTGTGGATTATTTTAACGCAACCTTAAGAACTCTTTTGAAGCCATATTCTTGAACTGTGTATGTTGGATTTTTGTCGTTTTGGTCTTGTGTAGTTTAGATTAAAATACCTTTCTTTTTCTAAACTGTTGTGGAGTCAGTTTGTGGTGTTTTTACTGTGTTACTGTGAG
>NW_028248703.1:0-13728 GCF_964263255.1 Lissotriton vulgaris
TAGTACACCCCGCGCACTTCCCGCACTACGGGAGCCCTGGCCGCTATTTCAGCACCTCCTGTGCGAACAATGGACGTTGGAGGTGTGAGCGCTGCTTGGGAGGCTGGGTGCTGTAGTCTCGCTCGCCCAGCGGTCCCACTGGCAGCAATCAGCAGTGTTGTCAAAGAAAATGGGCTCATGTGCTGTGGGAGCCCTGGCCGGTATTTCAGGCCCTCCTGGCGTGAAGAACGGACGTTGGTGGCATGCGCACCGCTTAGCGGGCTGGAGGCTGTAGTCTCTCTCCACCAGTGGTCACACTGGTGGCAATCAGCAGTAACACCAAAGAAAAGGGCCCCCATGCTACGGGAGCCCTGTCTGGTATTTTAGAACCTTGTGGCATGAAGAATTGACTTTGGCGGCGTGCATGCCTCTTTGCAGACTGGGGGCAGTATTCTCGCTCCCCCTGCAGTCACACTGCCGGCAATCAGCATCGTCACCAAAGAAAACGGCTCTCGCGCTGCGGGAGCCCTGGCCGGTATTTCAGTGCCTCCTGGCAGGAAGACTGGACGTTGGCGGCGTGCGCACTGCTTGGAAGGCTGGGGGCTGTATTCTCGCTCCCTCAGCGGTCACGCTGGTGGCAACCAGTAGTGTCACAAAATAAAAGGGCTTCGCCTATTTCAGCGCCTCCTGGCACAAAGAATGGACGTTGGCGGCGTGCACGTCTCTTTGCAGACTGGGCCAGTATTTCAGCACCTCCTGGCTTGGAGAATGAACGTTGGCGGAGTAGGTGTCTCTTTGCAGACTGGGGGCTGTAGTTTCGCTCTCCCAGCGGTCACATTGGGGGCAATCAGCAGTGTCACCAAAGAAAAGGGCTCCCGCATATTTCAGCGCCTCCTGGCACAAAGAATGGACGTTGGCGGCGTGCACGTCTCTTTGCAGACTGGGCCAGTATTTCAGCACCTCCTGGCTTGGTTAATGAACGTTGGCGGAGTAGGTGTCTCTTTGCAGACTGGGGGCTGTAGTTTTGCTCTCCCAGCGGTCACATTGGGGGCAATCAGCAGTGTCGTCAAAGAAAACAGGCTTACCGATACATAGGGCCACCAGCCAGGGTTATCCCCTGTCTCCCCTGCTCTTTGCTCTATACAAGAAGCCAATGGCCCAGAGAGTATGTAACCACCAAGATATCACGGAGGTGCCCTTCAGAGGCAACCGACATTCCATTAGCCGGTACGCAGACGACATGCTGGTGACCTCGGAGAGGCCAGCTGATTCTTTGCTGACCTTTTTGGGGGTAGCCAAAGTCTTTCAGATCAATGCAGGGAAATCACAGGCACCTTATCTTTCAATCTCTTCCCAGTTATTGGAACAACTCGCGAACCACTACTACTGAGACAATTCCTTATCAAGGGATCAACCTTGCTTCAACCACCCAGGCAACAGCATACAACAATTATAAGGCAAGCTTTGGCAAATTCAATAATTTTGGAAGGTGGAAATGCCTCCAGATTTCCTGGTTGGGGAGGATAGCAGGAACCAATATGATGATACTCTCTAAAATTCTATATCTCTTTCAAACTTTCCCTCTTCTGCCACCACCAGACATGATTGTTAAACTACAGATAGGACTAGCACAATTTATTTGGCAAGGCAAGAAACTACGAATAAAGGAAATCTTGAGCTACCTCCTCCGGATGCTGGGGGTCAGGGTATACCGGACCTTCACCTCTACTATCAAGCGGTGCAGTTACGCTACCTAGTGGAGTGGGGCGACCTGAGTCTGAAAAAGCACTGGCTCTTCCAGGACAGGGCAGTTGCTGGGACATATCTCTGGAAGATCCCTTTCCTGTGGAAAGCACATAGACCACCAAACCTATACCTCTCACCAGTAACACCGTCGACCATGATAGCCTGGGACCATACTTGCATCAGGCATTGAATGACTATCTTCCCGTCCCCGGTGATCTCCCTGCTTAACAATCCAGACTTCTCCCAGGGGGTTGGGTGGAGGGGTTTGCGGAATGGATAAGATTGGCTTACCGCTCCATGGGCCACTTCTTCGACACAGAGGTTGTTCTTTTCTCTCCTCTGATGCACAATGAATGCGGGCCCTGGGAAACTGGCTGCCTTACCTGCAACTCAGACACTGGATCACACATCCCCAAAACAGACCCAGCACACAATCAAATCTCACTCAATATAAGAAATGTCTCCTTGCCAAAACATTGGAAAAAAACCTTATATCTGAACAATACGCACTCCAAACCAAACCAATAAGCATACATATATTGTAGGGCAGGCTAGGTGGGAGGAGGAACTAGGGTAGACCCTGAGTGATAAGGAATGGGAGGATATCTCATATAGGGTTCACCACACAGCCAACAGCAATGCCCTCACTGAAACCATCACAAAATCTGCCACACATTGGTATTACACCCCGATATGGCTTCACAGGATAAGGCCCACACAAAGTGCAAACTGTTGGTGGGGCTGCAGGGGGAGGGGGGGACTCTGACGCACATATTTTGGGAATGTCCACAGCTCGAACAATACGGGCCACAGGTAATAGATTTTAAAAAAAATGTTATTGAGTTTTCATGAAATACTGCAATACATGAACAACAAACATTACCAGCATATCAATTATTGCTCAAAACACAATACAGTGCACAGCAAGTTACATTTCCCATCATATTTCTTATATCTCGTATGACCATGTTGTATAGAGAGATCATGAGTACAGTTTATACATCAGTTGCTAACAGATCAGGATGGCTGTTTAGATAGATTGTGAGAGGTTCCCAAAAATTGCATGGTTTTGCGAGGTGGGCAGCTCCTCTGCATATAATAAAAAATTGTCTCTGCAGTATACAAAGTCCATTAACCTTTGCTTTAGAGTAGGCGATTGTCTACAGTCCCAATGAATTACCACTCTGCGTTTCGCAAGGAGCAGTGCTATGACTGCAAAGTTTCTTTACAGATTTCAATGGTAGTACATAACTTAGCAGGCTCAACTGTGGTGTGCATAGCAGTTTACAGTTCAAAATTTCACCCAGAAAATCTATTACCTATGCCCAGTATGCTTGTACCTGTACACATCCCCAGGCCAGATGAATAAAATCAATCTGGTCTTGTTTGCATCGTTTCCAATTTGCGTTATCTTGTAAACCATATTTGTACAACATCTTCCGGGTGTGATAGGTGTGATGTAAGTATTTGTAGTGGAAAAGGTGTACATTTCTGTTAGTGCACAGCACGCCTTCAGTAAGTGGAGTGTCTAATATTGAGTTCCAGTTTTCACTGGCTTTTACCATACCCTCCCCAATTTTTGTTTGCATATCTTGATACAGTTTAGTCACCATGTGATGTATAGTCGGACTAGTAACGAGTGATTGCAATGAAACAAGTGCAGGGGGTTCTGCTGGATACGAGGGGTGCAACTTCTTCACCGACTCCCGTAATCTGTGGTAGGTGAATTCAAATAGCATGGATTGACTATTTACATATGCCAGATCTGCAGGAGTTATGAATTACCCATTAACATACAGTATAAAGGTAAAACAATATCCCAAAAGGTATAAATGAAAAGGCAATTTATATTGCATGCACAAGGCATTACATAGGTCAGAGAAAGGAGACACTTATTCAAAGGATTTAAATTCAAAATTAATTTTAGTATTTTAGTATGCAAATCATGAAAGGAAAAATTCATCAAGAAATAATTATGTACAGCACACAGTTCAAGAATTCGAGTGACAACAGATAAAACTTGGTGCTCAATATATACAAGTGGTATGTGGCAACGCAAGTGAAGGAGTGAACAGCGACGGACGGCGCAAGGTGAGCAAGGTGAAATATATACAGTGAATAGCTCAACATGTGACACAAAAATCAGTGACTTTATATTGCACAATTCGCAATTTCAATAGAGTCACAACAGAGTGCGCCTATTGTTTGCGCTGTAGAGCCAACGGCGTTTCGGTCCTTAGTCAATGTGGACCATCTTTAGGACGAGGTTGTCTCGTTTAGGGTGCTGTGGGACAAAAGGGAGAGGTTTGGGGTGCTTTGTGTGAGGGTGAGTGAGGGGGTGAGGGTTAGGGGGTGTGAGGGTGAGGGTGTGAGGGTGACTGAGGGTGTGTGAGGGTGAGGGGATGAGGGTAAGGGTGTGTGAGGGTGAGAGGGGGTGATGGTGAGAGGGTGAGGGGGGGGGTGAGCCAGCCTGCTGCTACGCTGCAGTATCCGACAGATCACATTTACTGGAAGTCTAAGGTATAGTGAAAGACCAACCAACAGCAGAAGCAAACTTAAAACGGTATGAAACTAGCACTCACAAGACAATGCATAAACAATGCGATAGTAAGATAGTAAGATGGATAAAAGGTGCACAACCTTTACTGAAAAGCAAATAGGCTTACACTTAATTATTTTTAGTAAATCAACAAGAAAATAAAGGAGACCAAACTACGACAGAAGGCAGAGAAGGGGAGGGGGGAGGAGAAATGCGACACGGGGGGCAGGGGAGGGGGCGGAGCGGGGAGAGCGGCGATGAGGGTGTGAAGCAGCAGGGGCCTTTGAACAAATACCTCCTTCCACGTGCTTGGAATGTGCCTTGCTAAAATATCCAAATATCCACAAATTCACAGGTTCATATGCGTGCATCTGTTTTTAAAGCATCCTGTCCTACAGCACCCAAATCCCTGCTCTGGCAGTAGTTATACTCCCATGTAATACACTATGCCGTTTTAGGAGCGTGAAAGGGCACTCTATGAAAGGGAAACGAGAACCGCGCCCTCTGTGCACCAAGTAGCATTTTGGTGCGCACATGGTTGCGTGAATTGGGCGGAAAGTGCTTCAGTAACACACTCGCAAGAAAGCAAAAAATAGGGCAAAATTCTATTATTTTATGCGAGACATGACGCCCCCTCCTTGCACCACTCTGCAAACGCACCCCCTGGCGCAGAGGGGGAACGAATTCCCCTTGAATACTGGGGGTCCCTGGGGGCCAACTAGCCCACCAGGAGACTCCAGTATGTGCCAAGGGGCTGCGTTGCAGAGAGGTGTTCTGAGGCCACGCCCTTTTTTATACCTCTTTGCAATGCAGCTCTATGGCGCTTACTGGAGGTACCTGGTGAGCTAGTTGGCCGCCAGGGTACCTCAGGATTCAAGGGTACTTAATCCCGCAACTTAAAATGCGCCACGGGGCGCGTTTGCACAGTGGTAAAGGTAGGGGGCTGGCCTGAGGTGATGTGTGTGCTAACTCGCCCTGTGACGCGTTTTAAGTTGGGGAATTAATTCCTCTTCAATCCAGAGGTACACTGGGGGCAACTAGCCCACCAGGTTGCTCCACTAAGCGCCAAGGAGTGTTGTAAAAAGGAGTGTGGCCTCTGAACATCTCCCTGCAACGCAGCTCACTGACGCATACTGGAGGTACCTGATGGGCTAGTTGGCCACCTGGGAACCTCAGGATTCAAGAGGACTTAATCCCCTACCTTAAAACACACCACAGGGCGTGTTTACACAGTGGTGAAGGTAGGGGGTGGGGCCTGAGGTGATATGTATGCAAACATGCCCTGTGGCGCTTTTTAAGTTTGGGAATTAATTCCTCTTCAATCCAGAGGTCCCCTAGGGGCCAACTAGCCCACCACGTACCTCTAGAAAGTGCCACGGTGGTGTGTTGCAGAGTGTTGTAAAAAGGGATGTGGCCTCTGAACACCTCTCTGCAACACAGCTCCCTGGCGCATACTGGGGGTACCTGGTGGGCTAGTTGGCCCACAGAGAACTGCAGGATTGAAGAGGAATTAATTCTCCAACTTAAAACACACCACAGGGCGTGTTTGCACACATGTCGCCTCAGGCCCCGCCCCCTTCCTTCACCATTGTACAAATATTCCTCTAAAATCAGTCGAACTACAAATTTTGATTTACTTACCTGTTATCAGGAGAGAACCCAGTGCTGCAATTTTCACCCCCAGTTACAAATCTGGGTTTAATCTATCGTTATTTTGCTCACCAAGCCATCCCAGTCAGACATGGTCATATGCAAATCAGTCTTGACCCTGTGCCTCATGGGAACAGTCCAGCCCGAACTGCCAAGCCATGTCGTCCCTTGACCGGAATCAAGCATCCTAGGACCGGTTTCTGGCTATCAGCCGTCTTCAGCCAGGATAGCTTGACTCCAGTGGCCTAGTGAGCAAGGGACCCATGTCTGGGCATACCCTTCCCACATAGGTTGAACAGCAAAACACACAAGATGATGGACGGAATGTTGCACAATGGCAAAACATTCACCTCCAGTTACAGATCTCGGTTTAATCCATCATTATTTTGCTCACCAAGCCACCCCAGCTGAGACATGGCCATATGCAAATCAGTCTTGACCCTGTGCCTCATGGGAACAGTCCAGCCCGTACTGTCAAGCCATGTCTTCCCTGGACCGGAATCAGGCATCCTAAGACCGGTTTCTGGCTATCAACCGCCTTCAAACAGGGTAGCTTCACTCCAGTGGCCTAGTGAGCAAGGGACCCACATCTGGGCATACCCTTCCCACATAGGGTGAACAGCAAAACACACAAGATGATGGATGGAATGTTGCACAATGGCAAAACATTCACCCCCAGTTACAGATCTGGGTTTAACGGCAGTTCGGGCTGGACTGTTCCCATGAGGCACAGGGTCAGCAGGAATTGATTAACATCCAGGCACAATTGGTCATATTGTTGGTTTAGTCTTATTTTTATATATTTTTGGGAGTGTATAAAATGCTGGAATGGTATAGTCCTTGATATTAAAATTAGTGAATTCTTTAGTACTCCTTTTTTTATGCACTGAAGAAAACTGAGAAGTGTATGGTAAGGGTATATCCTCAGCTTCCCTATTTTACTATGCAATAAACACAAGGAGATATCAGACCCAGTTATTTGTGACAGTGTCTGTCTTTCCTTTATCCGAGACAAGTGAGCATAATGCACCCAAGTACATTGGTGGTTGCTTCACAATTTCTTCGACAGTAAACTTTCTCTGAGATGGTGTGAAAAATGCTGGCAGCCATCTTGGGACCAATATACATGATAGCACCCCATTAAAATGCATTGTAGTGAATGGTAGGTTTTGAGGTTCACAAAAAGGACAATGCATAAAAGGTGATAACAGACTTTAGATACATTATAAATCATTTGTTGATGGTACCATGCTCATTTTAGGAATTTTGGTGTGTTCTATAGTGATTTTACCCTGTGAAAAATCCTTCTGCTGGGATATCATGAATCATGTTTGAGAGAAAACTATTTTCTCATGCTTTTACCATATTGGTTTGGAAGGTGCTCCAGAAGCTAAAATGAGAGCATATTTTCTGTAAATTCACATTATCTTTCTCAGTCATGTGAGAATGAAGTCTGACATTCTCAGTAAAACATGTACATCCAACAAGTGCAGAGACTGTCAGTTGATTGCTTAGTGTTCTACTGCAGCTCCCCAGAGTGTTCTGTAGAACAACTAGAGCGCTAACAGTCTTACTTATGACAAACGTATGGCACACCTGAAGCCATCTTGATTGGACTAAACTGGTAACAGTCAATACATTTAATTTAAAAAGGAACAACATGAGGGGGTTCATTTTGCCATAGAAGTCATGATTAGTGCTGCAGAAAAAAATGTGGGCATATTTTGAGCGACTTCTCAAATCCACTTGTACTTCATTGAAAAATCTGACATGCAGACTGAAACATGCACTTTCAATACCAGCAGCAGAATTCCATTTAATTCCCTGGTGATTAGTAGCTTTACTACAGTGATCTAATGAGCAACTAGAATGCTATCATTCTAAATTTATGGCAAATGTGTGACATATCTAAATGCCTTCTTGATGGAATCAAAGTAAAAAAAATGAAAGCATTTCCTACTGAGGAGACTGCAGTAAATGGAGAAATTAGGATACTTCATCACAAAAAAATATCCCAAGATGGCCACCAGAGAAAAAAAGAGCCCAAATGTAGCACAAATGTTACCCAGATGTAGCCCACATATTGCCCAATGATAGAAGTGTGCAAGCTTTATATAGTGCAGACTGGACAGGTATTGAGATGTTATATCTTACTTGGACCCCTTATTGCGTATTTTGCACAAAGCAATTGAGATTGATCTTGCAAAACATTGAACTTTACTGTTCTGTTAAACTGAAGTTGCTCTGAGCCAGGCTTTGTAACAACCGTTTTTAAATACTGGTTTTATTTAAGTCTCATAGTATTATATTAAGAAAGAGGATTTTCTGTTTTTGTGTACAGTTTTATGATCTGTGTATCTAAATCACATCAAATAAAGTTTATTGAATTGAAGTTTCCCAAGGTGACCACCAGAGAAAAAGGAGCCCAAATGTAGCACCACTATCACCCAGATGTAGCCCATGTATAACCCAATGACAGAAGTGTAGAAAACACTTTTTTATCTTTTTGCAGTTTTATATAGTGAAGACTGTTCAGGTATTGGAGTGCTTTACATGAGCATTGGCTACATCACACAAGGACAAATTCATTTTGGTTGTAGGCATGGAGAGATTAGGTGATTGGACCAGAATCACAGAATGTCGAGCTGAAGCAGCAACTCCAACCTGGTTCGCCAGTTGCAAAGTCTGCAACTCTGGAATTAACACCACATTCTTTCCCCTAAGTGTAACATTTAATCAAGTGGTCAACTGTATAAAAAACATAAAGATAACAAATAATTTAAAAGTGCTTTGTAGCTATTTGAGAAATCAGAAAATATTTACTCATTTTAGTTTTTATCAGGCACATGCATGAAGCTATAAGTTTACGATTTCTTATTTGCGATTTTTAAGGAATCGCAAATAAGGAATCGCAAAAACGTGATGCATTATAAAATCTGCAAAAAAATAAGGAATCGGTAAAAATCGCAGAATAATTTGCGATTTCTGGTTTTAGTGATTTCGCAAATTGCGATTTCATAATTTTCGATTTCGCAATTTCTGGAGTCGCACATTGATGCATGTTGATGACATCAGAACCAGGAAGTCTGCACTTCAAGCCTCATTTTCAGTGCAGAGGCTCAGGGAGAGGAGGGAGCTGGCTCTGGGAGCAGAAGAGGAGTTGGAGAGAGGGATGGAAAACACCTGTCAAACAACTGAAAATGGAAGCTGCACAAACTGCAGAGGACAGCCAAACAGGCAGGAAAAGAAAAGTGACATTTTCTGAAAAAGAAATTGAAACACTGATTGAGGAAGTAGTGCACAGCCATGACAAGCTGTTTGGCAAAGCTTCTTTGAAGGTACCAGAGCAGGAGAAAAGGAATATATGGATCCGGATCCAGAACAGAGTTAATGCAATTGAGGTGACACACAGCACCAATGAAGTGCTAAAAAAGCGATGGTACGATCTGCGCAGTCGGGCCAAGGTGTGCATTGCAGACCGGTTGAAGGAGAAAAAAAATAAAACAGTAGGGGGAACACCAACAGACACTGGAAACACCAACAGACTCTGGTAAACCTCCTGCTTAGTCTTAGCAATGTCATAGCCTGTGTTAGGGAAACCTATATGTGAGTCTATCCGGACCATCATGGCATCAAGGAATGCTTTGAATATTCTTGACAATGCGCTTTTCGACACACCTCCTGCTACTGCAATTATACCCTGAAAACTGCCTGAAGCCAGTAGATGTAGGCAACATAAAACCTGTACATGTGTTGAGATTGAATTGGTTCTATGAGACTGTCGTTGCAGGATGGGGTCCAATTCATTGATGAGATCATATATCATTGCTGCATTTAGCCTATACTTATTGTATATCTTGTATACTTATTGTATATCTCGTCCTCCTGCTGTCCTAGCAAAGTTATGCGGACTCTGAAGATGTGCTCATTGATTTGCCTCCCTCCCTGTCGAGCAGCCTGCAGGCTCATCCTCCTCGACATCAGGTACAGCCCTGCCATTTTGACTTGTGGTAGCTCATTGTGGGTGTGTTTAAATCAGTTTCTGTTCATTTGCAGCTGTTTCAGATTAGCACTCATGATTACCACCTGGTTTGAAGGAATATAAGTCCGACATTATATAATATTGACCTAATGTATCCAACATATTAACATGCTACCTTAGGGAGACCCCTTGTAAATACACTTGAACCATGTATACCTTAAGAATCGGGCCTTGACCGAACAGACACCATCTTGGTTTTGTTTCTCTGTCTCTCTCTTACTAGTTAGAAAAACACGTGACCTGCCACTGTGTAAAAGTCTAAGAGGTCGGTCTGGGCTATGAACGGACCATTGGTTCTAACTTAAGAAACCCAAGATCGCATCTGTCTTTCTTGTAGGATGAGCACATTCTTGCAGGCGCCATGCCGGTACTCCCATGCTCCTGAACGAAAGGGAGGCACCTTCACTGACCTACCCCCGAAATAGCTTGAGCAATGTTTCGAATCAATCATTTGTTCCTTAAATGGGTTTTCCTATTGGCTTCACCAGAAGTGGTACTTTTCCATGTACAGGGTTTTCATGAGGTATGCAGAAAGTGTATATGCACTGTTTTGAATGTGATCCAGCAGTCTCCTCTGCGCACTTTTGAGGGTGAAGAAGAGAGAGAGGCTCCCCTATATAGGGCGCTTTTGTAAAAATAAACGATTGAACCTTTTCCATTGCCGACTGACTTATTCCTGATAAATAAGGTATATGGGCTATTGGTAAGTATGACAAGCGTGGAGAATCACGATGCGCGCACTTAGGACCCGGCCTCTCCGGACCCCGCCCGCTCCTGGTCTCTGGTGGTTGGTCGGGCGGACGGCCCAATCGGCGTCCGGCCGACCCATTCCCGCTCCGGCGATATCGCATGACCCGAGGGTCAGGGGGTGGAGACTCTGGGCCTATTTAGGGTCAACTCCCTGTGACTGGGGTCTCTGTTCCCGCTATCACTCCTGGATACCTGACTGCTCTCGCCGGCACCTGGCCATTCTCGTCATCCGTGCCGGCTTTCCGAAACTCCCACCCACCCATCCCTTAGATTAATGGTTTGGGGGGCGTTCTGCGGAGAAGAGACCTGCGATCAGTAAATAGTGGCTAAACAAGATGGATGGTAGCCCGCTTGCCGGGCTCCATAGGCCAGCTCTGAGGGGGGATATGGCAAGCTCTCCACTGTGAGGAAGTGACCACCGGCTGGGGAGGCTAGGGCGACAGATTTCGAGCTTCCCGGGCGACCCGGGGCAGCCTGGTGGTCGAGAGGTGGGCCCCGGTAAGGGCGGAGAAGCATAGAAGGGCAGGACCCACCCCTCTAAGGGGCAGGTGCACGGCACTTGGCGTAGGAGACCCAGTTGCGAGATGCGAACCAGATGGTGTTCCTCCCTTAGGGTTGGGAAGGTGATGGAGCTGATATGCTCATAAATGTAGTTATGTTATAACTTGTGATTTTAGATATGCATGTTATTGCTTGTCATGTTTATACAATGTGGTGAATAAACATGGCCTTTTTAACCCCACCTGAATCTCTGGTGATTTCAAATGTGGGGATCTTGCATGTCTAGGGTAGTTTGGCGGCGGGGGCATATCTGGAGGGTACGGGTCCTATAGCTCTATGGTATATATTTTTAGTACTTCAGTTGGCGATTCCGCCGAGACTCCGCGATAGGGCCGTCCCCTCCTGTAAACAGGAGTAGAGGGACAGGGAGGGGTTCTGGTCGAGTGGGTAGATTCCACTCTCGAGCCCAGTGACCTTCCCAGCTGCTAAATGACCCTTCGCCGGAGTCCTTCGGGCTTAACCCGGAACAGATGACCGTGTTGGTCTATAAAGGAGTCGGCAGTGGAGAACACGCAATCAGACCTGAGTGCACCAGGTGAGTGAATTGTATTGTTTGTCTTTTGACATTTTTGGAACAAGCACTTTGGAGAAGTGGCTTTTGGAAACAGTTAACTGAATTTGGAATTTGGTGGTTAGTGAACCACAGGGAATCTGGGGGTCTGACGTGGCAGTGAAGTGACTGCACGGGCCGATGCCCCACAGACTTGTTCGGTGATTATTTGAGACAACATTGGATGCCTTAGTGTTGCACGGGGGTGCTCACTCGGCTGGATCCTCTTCGGAAAAGCCCTAGGAGCAACTGGGTGAGCTTGGGTTCTGGAGCTATGCGCCCAGTTGCCCGGCCCAACCAGCACATGACTATGGGATGGTCTGTAAGAGGGTTCATGGTTCGCCTGTCTGATGATCTCAGGGCAGTCTTTGGACTGTCTCTTTTGTGAATGTGAGTGGTCTGGAATCCGGCGTGATCGATTCCCCGACAAGGAGTCGACGGGCTCTGTTCGATTTGGAAGACATGTCATTTTGTATTTTGGAACCGTGACCGAATTACCTCTATCGATCGAAATTTATGCACTTTTATGTACAAGTGGCAAGTGGGATTGTATGATTTAAGAGCGAAATGGTATGTGATGAACGGACGCGTCCACAAGAGTAAGTCTAGTTGAAACGGTATGAGTTATTGAATTTATAAGCATGTCGTGTTTTAGTAAATTGTGTTTTGGATGTTGCCGTCATCGGATGGACGGCTGGAAGAAAGACAGCCCGCTCCTCCGGAAGGCAGTCCCAGCTTTGATATGTATGTAAAACATGCTATTTCTCCCATTTTATTTAATACACTATGGAACAAGTATACTAAAGATAATTCAGAACTACAATGGCCTTTAACGGGGTCTTTTGATGAAAGAAAAAATAATTATTTGCCCAACAAATTAATTATGAAAAGGAGCCGTCAAACTATGTTCGACTCCTTGAACCTATGGTTAAAGGAGGCGAAACGGCGGTGAATAACAGAAGAAAAATTGGGAAAAATTAAGGCTGGACAGACTGTTACCCAAAAAGAAGTATTGTATGAAAAGGAAAAGGTAAAGAAAAATAGAGGATAGACAATTTCCATTACAGACAGATAAAAGTTATATGACACGGACTGAGGCAGAAGATGATATAGAGGAATTATTAGAAGCCAGTCCGCCACCTCCATATGTCCCTCAAGGTTTATATCCTGCAGTACCAGTAGCTAGAAAGGGGATGGCTGGAGCTCCATCTTCCACTGCAGCGCCCTCAGTCGCTACCGCACCAGTAGCCATGCCCCCTCTGGCTCCGCTGTTTCCTCCTCCCACCCTTCATCCCCCTACCTCAGATTTGATTTCTTTGCTACCTGGGCCGATTGTTGCTTCTCCCTTGCCCCACGTAGTTGTAACACCCCCAGCTGCAGGACCGGCAGTCTCCCCTATGGGAATGACTTCTCCCTCTTTAGAAGTTACGCCAGCGGAGCTTATGGCCCGGAGGCGGAGCTTCCGAGCCGGAGGCAGAGCTTGCGGCTTGGAGGCGGAGCTTCTGGCTCGGAGGTGGGTATTTAGGCATGGCTAAAATCTCCACCTCTGGGCCGGAAGCTCCACCTCCAAGCCACAAGCTCTGCCTCCAGCCTGGAAGCTCTGCCTCCGGGCCATAAGCTCCGCCCCCAAGCCGGAAACTCCGCCTCCGGCCTGGAATTTACAGCCCGAGTGCGGACGTAAAGTTAGTAGCCTTAAATCTATTCTGTGAATACCGAAAGTAGTAAGTTCATTCTGTGAATCCCGAATGTAGTAAGTTCACTTTGTGAATCCCGAAAGTAGTAAGTGCATTCTGTGAATACCAAATAGTAGTAAGTTTAGGATTTAGTCTTAAGTTCATTCTGTGAACGGGCCCAATGAGTTCATACGAACTAGTAGAAGTACCAATACAGATAATACCAATCAGACTGACA